>NC_137876.1:21240676-21360676 GCF_963924005.1 Protomyctophum bolini
CTGGGAGTTTGGCCTCCTTACCAAGAAGATTTAAAAAATGGTTAGACCAGTTTTCCATATACGCTGTTTGGCTGACCCTCCCTTGATTCGGATGGTGGAGTTTGAATTCTTGCCCGACAGCTCTTTGATTGTTTTCCATGCTAAATGGTGCTTCTTTTAGCCATTATTAGTTGGATTTTCTTGGCTTGTGATGGTGATTTGTGGTAGGCGTGAGAGACTGACTTGAAGATGTGTTCTTGCCTCGGAAACTAAGGGGGTTTTCTCACGGCTCAAAACGTCGTACGCAAAAAAAAAAAAAAAAAAAAGTTCACAAATCTAAGTGGGTATGGTTGGCTCGCCGCTCCCCACCCCATTTTGCACAAGCAAAGCTCTCCAGTGCTGTGAATGTCATGTTCTTCTGAACGGCGGAGGCACTCTGGGCAGCCCACATCACACACACACACACACACACACACACACACAACAGGAAATCAATAGAAGTTGGAGAGTCTTGGCTTCTCCATTCATCTTTGCCTGCGTCAGTGTATTTGCTAAAGTTGTCGTGACAGCATAAACACTTAGGGACAGCTCTCTTGAGAAAGAGGAATGTTGTACAGCAGCTCGGGGTTCCCAACCTTGGATCAATGGAAATATACACAGTATACTTTACAGGGGGGTGTAACGATATCATAATCTTTATAATCTTTAAATATACACAGTATACTTTACAGTGTAACGATAGAAATATACACAGTATACTTTACAGTGTAACGATAGTCATCATAATCTTTCGACCGCGGTCGAGATTATGGATTTCACAATGCTGATAATAAATACTTCAATGAATGAATCAATCAATCAATGATTGATTGATTGATTCATTCATTGATTGAAGTATTTATTAACAGTTTGGAGAATTACAGTGCATTCCAAGCACAACTCGATACAAAACTGTTAACTGTGGACGACACCAGCATTACACTTGTTTACAATAGGGTCCACCATGTTAAATTCATCATAACATTTAGCGACAAATATACAAAAACATATACAGTGAGGGGATAAAGGGGTGGGTGGGGGATTGAGATTTTTACGGGGGCCAGTTTCGAATTGCAGCCGTCCGTATATAGGTGCCCTTTGAGAGCGGATGCCACGCCAGACTTCCCGGCCCTTCCTTGCCATCCCCAGTTCCTGCTTTACTGATGCATGTGTCCCTACTAGCGATGACATCAGGGAACGACAGCTTTCTACCTCTGGTCTGCTTTGAGGCAGGATTCCAGAGAAGAAGGGAAGATTTAACCTCATGAGCAGCTCTGTGGCAGTGGCCCGGCAAACTGTGTTCTTCTGGATCGGACTATAGTGAAGAAACACAGGGAAGGTTGCCGTATATTCTAGAAGTTGATAGGTGGGGCAGCAGGGTAAGCACCTTTAGATTTTGCATTTGTGCAGCTATTCTGAGGCAGGGGGTGCAGCTCTCACTATACCATGGGGCTATAGTGCCGTTTGACTCTCGTATAGATTGAAAATGTCAGAATCGATAAATACATCTACGAGAGTCTAAATCTTAGGGCTGTGTTTCTTCTAGTACGTAAACGTTGACACACCGTGGCTGTGTTTCAAGCTGGGAATTGATTTATTCATGAAGAAAAGGCTGTTTTAACGACACCTTCAATGAGGAATATAGTCAAAGCTTTTGACCTCAAATGGAGCCGCTGGTCAAGTCTCATCTCCACGTGGTGTGCGTGCGTGCGTGCGTGACAGACACTTTTTGCTGATGTTCACACTTTCCACAGCTGTGAAACACTATGTGCCAAGTGGCAACATAGTCACTGTGCGTGTGCGCGCGCGTGTGTGTGTGTGTGTGTGTGTGCGTGTGCGTGCGTGCGCGCGTGCACACTGTATGTGTGTGTGTGTGTGTGTGTGTGTGTAGCCACAAATGAATGAGTCATCTTAGGGGACACTTAATTTATACTGTTGCATCGTGTAGAGCGAAAAAGAATGGCCGACCTAGCGGCGTGCCAGGGCGGTGCACGGCCATGTCTAAATGAGGCATTAAGTCTAAACCCAGCATCTTCTCCTCATCCATCACACTAAGGAACTCATTGAGTTTTCATGAGGTGGACTTTACTTTGCAAACAACACTTCTTAGGAGGTCACCTTCCTCGGAACGAACTGGCTCTCGTCGTCGCAGTGATACACCTGTATGGCCATTCTTTTTTTTATATCGTTGCTGTAGGTCGTTGCTGTAGTATATAGGGCATGCAGAAAACCTCTTATCTCCATAATTCTATGATTGTATGTTTTTCATAAATGAACGCCCCACTTGATCACACCACACGAAAGCATCAAGAGCAGCGGATCTAACGTGACGCGAAGCGACCCGCTTTGAGCTTGCCGACTGCTACTTTTCCTATTTTTGAATTTGAATCCTTCCACACACAACACAGAGGACATTTTACCTACTTTACGTCCATTCACTTGGTGCACATAGAGGCCCTCTTCCCCTTTACGTGGAGAGTCACGTAGAATCGACAGAACAGACAGAACAGTTTAATTAATAAATGTCGTAGAGGTGGGTTGTCTCTTCTCATCACATCCTCCCAGCTGAGACAATTAAATTCTGCCAGATTGATTTCCAAATTACTGTGATAATCACACAGCAAGGTGTGAATCTTGCGCGCGCACACACACACACACACACACACACACACGCACACACACGCACACAGGCCTGCACACATGCACACACACACAGGCGCACACAAACACACAGGAAGTGATTTACTTGTTATAATGATAATCCTTCAGGCGAGGAGTAAACTTCATTATCCAACCGTTCTGTCGTGTTCACAAACCGAACGAGTAGAAAAGACAGAAGACATGAAGGAAAATTAAATGACAAAATGACAGAGGATGAAAGAGGAGTGAGTGACAGTGGACACACAAGCACGCACGCACAGACACACACACACACAGAGAGAGAGAGCAGCAAAAAACAAATTAACGATAAGGGAGGACATGATGAACTGTAGAGGTTGATGCTCCAGGCAGCCATCGACCTCTCGTCTCTGACAACAAGGCAGGAGCTGCATGCGGACCACAACGAGACCTATATCGCGCTGCACGCCACAGCGAGACCTCTCGTCTCTAACATCAAGGCAGGCTTTGGTACAGTGACGTCCAATGCTTGAGCCCTTTGACTGACGGTAGCTCTGACCAATTGCGTCAAAGAGAAAATGTTTGAACCCACCCCCCCGGGAAACAAGATCAATACACAGCATCTCCAGACTCAATCTCATCTCATCTGCAGGCTCATGGGTGCTCTGAACAGGTGATAATTTAGCACACTTCTCTTTTGGAAAAGGTTATTCGATCCCCCTTATATTATAATAATACCTGATGATCATGTTTTAGGGTGGGAAAAAAATCGTGGCACTCCATCTTTAAAAGAAACAAATAACTGTTTGGTATGCATCGGCCCACAGACCCCCCCATAACACAGAGTCACAGACCTGTAAGGGTCCATTTGGTTACTAACTAGTATCAGTTCTTTACCTGGAACGCTAACCAGAAGACTCACCCCAAAATACGTTCGCCCCCATTTTTGACCGCCGACCGCACGCTGTGTTTTGGGGCGAGTGTTTGTTCCCTGGAACCCCCTCAAGGACGCCTACTTAGAGAACCACCGCGGCTACAAGTGGCCGCACATCAGTTCCACGCGGCCAAAGGGAGGAGAGCTTAGCCAATTTCAAACTGTGTGCACCGTGGTTGGCTTTGCATAGAGCTGGCTGGTGTTAAAGGCACGCACGCACGCACACAGTCCCACACAGTCACGCCAGTGTCACGCACGCGCACACACATACACACACACACACGCACTGCACCGCCTGTGAATGCTGATGATCACAGCCTTGCAGGGACAAAGCATTATCAACATCAATCACTTGCCTGCAGCCATATACCATAATATCCGCCAACAAACAACACGTTTGATTTTGCCAAAAAGGTACAGCGGTGGTACAGATTTATACTAAAAGGATAACCCATAACAAAAAGGCACAGGGCTTGTTTCCATTGAGGTCCTGTGTATTCAATTCATCAAGACATTTAAAGACAAACAATAATATTGTTTGTCTATAGAAAGGCGCCATTCTGGGAAATGGCGAGTGTGGTTGCAATTTCCCTCGAGCAGCTTGCTGAGTACAGTATGATGATGCTGCATTGACCCACACGACGCTACAAAACCTTTATATGGAATGTTTATCTGGAATAAAGTCGGGCAATAACTATAGTCTGGTCCCCTACTGCAACCACGAGTGGTACTAGTAAAACAAGAATTGATGACATAGTCATTACCAGCTAGCGTTTATATACTGCGGTGGTGGTGCTCCGCCACAGCTCACACAGACACGCACACGTCACGAATAGCTCACACAGACACGCATGCGCACGCGCACACACACACACACACACACACACACACACACACAAACACACACACACACACACACACACACACACACACACAGTGTCCCTCTGGGCTTTGCTGTCTGTAGTGTGCGTAATAGGTAGAGAGTAATAGGGCTAAAGTGTAAATCTCGTGTAAAATAGCCTATCTAAACCAGTGCACTACAATGCCATTTCTCAGTTCTCACAAACAGTGACATCACCACTTTGAAGTCAGTTGTTGGCATGTTACTACTTTAGTTCTTTGTCATGCATATTGTACCTTGCAGGTGTGGGGTTGCCCGTGTAATCAATTGGGACTTTGGCTCATTAGGCCTGGCCTACTGGCAGAGCCTGTAAGTAAAAATATTTAGGACAACCGTTGAGCCGATTCTACTATGGCTCCGAGACATGGACACTTTCAAAGAAATTTGAGAAACGGTTGGATGGCACTTACACCCGCCTTCTAATGAGAGCGCAAAATCTGTCTTGTAAGAGCCACCCATCGACTAATCTAATACACTGTACGGCAACCTTCCCAGTGTAGGTTGCCAGCTTCAGTAGTCCCATCCAGAAGAACACAGTTTGCCGGCCACTGCTACAGAGCTGACAATTAGGTTATATCTTCCCTTCTTCTCTGGAGTGCTGCCTCAGGGCAAACCAGAGGTAGAAAACTGTCGTTCCCTGATGTCATCACTAGGGACACACATGTAGCATCAGTAAGCAGGAACTGGGGATGGCAATGACGTACCGGAAAGTCTGGTGTGGCATTGTGAAATCCATGATCTCGACCACGGTCGAAAAATGATGATGATGAAGGAGTCACACCTTTTTTTCATGACTGTTGGTAGGGCATTCCACATTTTGGTGGCATAGCAGAAGAATGAATTTAACTCCTTGTTTGAGCCAAATCTGTATTGAAGGAGATCGGAGGCGCTCCCTCTGTCCATATCTCTGTTTCTCCCTCTGTGTCGCTATGGTTACAGCATGCTAGAAGAAACGCTGGAAGACGACAGTCAGCCGTTTGGAGGAATGTTTGTTAGAGTAACGAGTTGAAGGTTTAATCATTGCATGCAGTCAGATGTCACAATTGCACAAGTCAGCTTGTACAGCAGCTTGTTTTTGAACAGATGGGGAACAGATCTGATCTAGGAGGTCAGATAAAGTGGTTAAAAAGGTTGTGACGCTTGTATTAATAAATGTAGCTGTGGTGAACCCCCTGACTTTAGCAGTAGACACTTTGTTGTAAGATAAATGCTGAAAATACCGATCTTACAAGCTCACAATGGATTGCATTGTGTGAGCTTGTAGATCAGCATTTTTTTCAATTAAGTTCACTAAATGATTGTGCACGTGTATGTGTTTTGTTTAGGTGGAAGCAGCCACAGACTCGGAGTCAGAAGGGAAAGGCTCCAGGGAATATCATTCAGTTGGAACCCAAGTGGAAGACGACAAGAAGGGGTGAGATAAATCAGATAATGGACCAACATTTTATATCCTCTGCAAATGTGTTCCCAAATTGACCTCGCTGCCACTATCATGAATAGACTCCACTTTCTTGCTTTTATTGGATGGTGTTTGCTTGCTCTCTCTCTCTCTCTCTCTCTCTCACACGAGCGCGCGCGTGCTCGTCTGTGTGACTGTGCATACGTGTGGTGTGAGAGAGTGTTTGTAATGCTATTGGCCAGTGGTGGGCAACTTTGACGAGGCCACTATATTTCGACACTCACTCCAGAGGGCCACATACAGTATGCATATTACTCTCGTAGCAAAACATAGCTGATCTACAAGCTCAAAACGCGTCACACTGCGACGTGTTTTGAGCTTGTAGATCAGCTATTTTTGCTATATTTGAATTGAAATCCTGAATAATCTTTTGCTATTTTTGAATTGGAATCCTCAAAAGTTATCTTTTTTATTTAATTTCAAATGCATTTAGTTTTGAACTAAATACAAATACATTGGACATAAAAAAGACAAAAAACATTTTTGCGACCACAGGTCGCATTTACTATGAAATTGTGCATTTCCCATCAATGTGTTGTTTGGTTGGTTGGTTGGTCACCCCAACCAACCAACTCAGCCCTCAGTTGGTTGGTCACGTGACATCATGTGACATAATCAGGGATGGAGATATTAGATCAATATTAGCCAGCAACTCTACATCTGACCTCAAACCCTTAGATCTCCATATATGGAGCTGACCTGTTCTGACATTCCATATGTTGATCCTTCCCCATCCATCCTTCCTCTTTGATGGCTCCCTTTTGACTGATACCTTTTGTCCATTTAAACTCTAGACGGGCCTGGCCCAAAGCCGTGCCCGGCAGCCAGTGAAAACTAGAGTGCTCAACCTACTCGGAAATTAACACAATTAGTGCCCAAGTAGAAAAGCCTAAAAGAAGTGACTATAGGCTATTTTATTTTTTCAGCTATCTTTTTCAGCTATCTTCAAAAACTCGACACATGGAATACTTTGTATATTTCCAAATATGGTAGCATTGCCTCAAATAGCCGCCTGGTTCGTTTTATAAACGTCCGGGGTCCAAAACGATTTTGCGTATATACACTATAGTACTTTATAACAACACAGATCTTCCATTTTCAGATGGTACTGTAGGTCCAGACAAATATTAATCTGGGGGTCCTTGAACTGAACCACAGGTTTAAACAACATTAGGAAGGAAGCCCAAATAAGCAACAATATTTACAAGCAAGACAAAGAAAACAAAATAAAACAAGTAGAGATGTCCCGATACCACAATTTCTGTGTTGGCCGATACCGATACCAGAGAATAATATTATATAATAATATGTTGTGACTTGTGTTTATAGCAGACTCCTCACTCAAAGTTTGGGCAACTCGAAAGCAAACTCCACATGCCCCAACATTTCATTTACCTGCCATAGTGTCAAACCCTTAGCCTTACCCCTGTGTCGGATCTGTGGTCAGACTGGCATATTTGCCGATACCGATATGACCCGATATGACCAAATAAGGGCCGATCCGATACCGATACAGTATCGGGACATCTCTAAAAACAAGGCCAACGCTGGTATGTGTGTGTGTCTGTGTGTGTGTGTCTGTGTGTGTGTGTGTGTGTGTGTGTGTGTATCCTTCAAGGCAGGGCCGGTTCAAGCGCTCCAACAGCGTGACGGCGGGGGTGCAGGCTGACCTGGAGCTGGAGGGGTTTCCCACCATGGAGGACAAGGGCCTGCAGTTTGGCGGAGGCTTCCAGCAGCGCCACTCGGAGCCCAGCACGCCCACGCAGTATGGCGCCGTGCGCACCGTGCGCACCCAGGGCCTCTTCAGCTACCGCGAGGACTACCGCAACAGCCCCGCCGAGCCCCCCACCAGGTTAGGATCCCGCTTTGGATTCTTTCATTATAGTTTATGGCGTTTTAGTTAGTTTTGATGATTTTCTAGTTCGGGTTAGTTTTAATTCGTGTTTAGAGCGCGCTATAGTTTCGCTTTAGTTTTGTTTTTTTGTGACGATGCTTAGTTTTAGTTTTAGTTTTAGTTTTCACGCATTGTTAGCTTGTAGATCTGCTATTTTTTTTTATGTATTTGTGAACGATAAATGGGACATTTTGCACAGTTAGGGTAGACAATCAGGGTGCTGCGTGAGTGCTTTCGGTGCGTCACTCGGCCAATCAGAGCGTGAGTTGGCATGCTTGCTACGTATGTCGGTGGTCCCTTTGACCCTTTGGATTGCCTCCTTGTGTTGGTGGCGTTGCTTGGTCAATCAGGGATGACGACGCATTTCTTGTACATTGTAACTGCTGTTGAGGTCTACAAGATCGTGTCATTTTAGGGTGTGTGTGTGTGTGACTGCATAAAAAGTGGCTTTGTTGGTGCGTAGTAGTCGAGGTGATTAACCCATTTAGGTAGACCAGATTCTACAAAATGTCTGAATGGAAAACTGTCAGGATGTAGAAGACATTTTTAGAATCTGATCTCGGGTCAGAATGGGTTAAAGACGGTTACGCCGCGGACAAAGCCAACTGGAGTTGTGACAAATCATGACAACAACAACAACAAATTTTGGACCAAACAAATGATTACAAAGAAGGAAAACAACAAAAAAGTGTTAAAAATGTAACCTGCCGTTTTTTTCTTCTTTCTAATTATTTGTTCGGCCCAAAACATTTTGTTTGTTGTCATGATTTGTCACGACAAGAGTTGGCTTTGTACGAGGCTTTAAAGGTCTTTAAATACCGGTAAATACTTTTTGAAATGTCTATGAGGAAAATGAACGGGCCCTGGTAGGGGGGCGGGACTGCGACGCTCTATTGTGCCCAGGTCTCGTGACATCACTATGACATCATCAGGGATGATAGTAAATCAGGGATCATATCATAGTAAATGCGACCTGCTGTCGCAATTAAGGCCATAGGTCGCTTCTCGCCTCCAGGCATCTTACTGGTAGTTAAAGAGGGAGTGCCACAGTTTTTGTATTTTTCTATGAGGCGTCAGTACTTGAGTAGACACCCTGTCATTTTTTGTGCAATGGTGTATTAACTTTGTATAACTTTGTATCTTCCTGGAGGCTGAACCCTTGACAGTCAAACGGGCCAATGAAATAAACAGTAATATAGTGACATCACACTATCAGCCGCTCCCCTAACCCCACCCCGCTTCAGTTCAGGTGGATCACCACCCATCACCACCAACCAGGCAAACTAGGCATACTTAATTAACTGGTGGGCGTGCACACATAAAAACAACATTTTAACAAATACTGTACACTTTTTTTTGAAAAAATGATACCTCCTTATATAACAATAAGACCTGATGATCATGTTTAAGGGTGGAAGAAAATCACGGCACTCCATCTTTAACCCATTCAGGGCGGGAACCCCTTTTGGTGTTTTAAGCCTTATGTTATACTTTAGCTATTGAAAAATAGCAGATCTACAAACTCATAGCGCAGCACAGAGTGCCGCGCTACGAACTTGTAGATCTGTTATTTTTGATAAATCGTGAAAATGGGCCTCAATTCTTTTTAATATATATTCTTTCAGAGCAAACGTTTTTAACTCAACTCTTTGCTTCTGGGGGTGGGGTGGTCCCTGGAACAATTTTTTTTCCAGATACGGGTCGGCAGGCAATTACACATATTTTTGTGGGTCCTTGACATGAAAATATGGGCTTTTTCAGAAAACTGTCATGATTTAGAAGTAATTTTAGAATCTGATCTCAGGACAAAATGGACAAAAAATAACCTACCCCCATCCCCCCCCCCCCCCCCCCCCCCCGTAGCCCCAGGGAGACCACGGGCGCGGAGACCGCCCCGTGGCAGCTGGAGCCGCCGTCGCCCAGGGAGAGCGCCAGCGCCACGTCGTCTCCGGGCGAGTCGGGCAGGGCGTCGCCCTCCCCACGGCGGGACGGCGGCTGGTTCATGCAGCTCCTCCACGCGGAGACCAAGAGGATGGAGGGATGGTGCAAGGAGATGGAGGCCGAGGCCGAGGAGAACGACCTGTCAGAGGACAGTACGTGTACAGAACTGTTGGGGCTTTTTTTGACATGCAGGTTTTTGATGTACTGTATAGTTTTGCTGTGTATAGCGTTTCGTTTTGGGGACGGGTGTGGCTCAGGGGGTAGAGTGGCCGTTAGAAATAGCCGGATGGGAGCCGTGAGGTTCCCGGTTTGATCCCGGAGCTCCCCGCCCAGAGTTAGTGTCGAAGTGTCCTTGAGCAAGACGCTGAACCCCTAATTGCTCCCGATGTGCAGGTTGGTGCCTTGCGTGGTTTCCTCCACCATCGGTGTATATGAATGAGTGAATGTAATGCAAAATCTATGGCAAGTGCTTTGGATAACAGCCCGCTATAGGCCTATATAAATGCACCATTTACCATTTATTTACCCTTTAGTTTTTGTGATGTTTTAGTCATCTGGAATGTTTTTGTTTTTAGTCTAGTTTTAGTCGACTAAATGTTGTAAGATTTTAGAAATCTTTATAATGTAAAAGCAACTAGTATTTAACAGCATGTTCATTTCTTGTGACGTGTCTATCAGCTCTAAATGTACATTATTTGCGTGTGTGTGTGCGTGCGTGCCCTCCAGTTCTAGGCAGAATACGGAGTGCGGTGGGCAGCGCTCAGCTCCTCATGTCTCAGAAGTTCCAGCAGTTCTATTGGCTGTGTCAGCAAAACCTGGTGAGAAGAACCTCAACACTTCAGAGCTTTAGTGCTTCTATCGATCACAGCTGTGTGTGCGTGTGCATGTGGGTGTGTGTGCGTGTGTGTGTGTGCGTGTGCGTGTGTGTGCGTGTGTGTGTGTGTGTGTGTGTGTGTGTGTGTGTGTGTGTGTGTTAGTCTGAGTGACTTGGGTCTGCCTGCACCGGTGCAGATTACATCAGAAAGCAAATACGATACAGAGGGAAACACAGCTTGTGTCTCTCTCTTCACAGTCCCCTAACACACACTACAATGTAGAATCAATCAAAAAACACCGGTTTGGACTGCTGACTTGACGTTGCAATCAATAGCCATCAACCAACACATTTGTTCATTGTGGCCCGAACTTTTTGAAATGAGAAATAGATAACCTGGAATGGCTTCCACGCTGCCGAGACTGCAGTATTGAAACGGGTAAAGCACTTTATTTTATTTTATTCAAACTTTTTATCCCACGATTTCGCAACCACCTTTCTCACCCAGTGTCAATTATCGAATGTAATGAATACACTCCCTCGGCCCTCTGCTGACCTGGGGAAAGCAACGGACTGAAAAGTTTCGGGGGGGTCACAGCCTGAAAAGTTTGAGAACCATTCACTGCTCTAGCCTAAACAACAGATACCAGGTGAGAACCATGCACTGCTCTAGCCTAAACAACAGACACCAGGTGAGAACCATGCACTGCTCTAGCCTAAACAACAGATACCAGGTGAGAACCATGCACTGCTCTAGCCTAAACAACAGACACCAGGTGAGAACCATGCACTGCTCTAGCCTAAACAACAGATACCAGGTGAGAACCATGCACTGCTCTAGCCTAAACAACAGACACCAGGTGAGAACCATGCACTGCTCTAGCCTAAACAACAGACACCAGGTGAGAACCATGCACTGCTCTAGCCTAAACAACAGACACCAGGTGAGAACCATGCACTGCTCTAGCCTAAACAACAGATACCAGGTGAGAACCATGCACTGCTCTAGCCTAAACAACAGACACCAGGTGAGAACCATGCACTGCTCTAGCCTAAACAACAGATACCAGGTGAGAACCATGCACTGCTCTAGCCTAAACAACAGACACCAGGTGAGAACCATTCACTGCTCTAGCCTAAACAACAGATACCAGGTGAGAACCATGCACTGCTCTAGCCTAAACAACAGACACCAGGTGAGAACCATGCACTGCTCTAGCCTAAACAACAGATACCAGGTGAGAACCATGCACTGCTCTAGCCTAAACAACAGACACCAGGTGAGAACCATTCACTGCTCTAGCCTAAACAACAGATACCAAGTGAGAACCATTCACTGCTCTAGCCTAAACAACAGACACCAGGTGAGAACCATGCACTGCTCTAGCCTAAACAACAGATACCAGGTGAGAACCATGCACTGCTCTAGCCTAAACAACAGATACCAGGTGAGAACCATGCACTGCTCTAGCCTAAACAACAGACACCAAGTGAGAACCATTCACTGCTCTAGCCTAAACAACAGATACCAGGTGAGAACCATGCACTGCTCTAGCCTAAACAACAGATACCAAGTGAGAACCATTCACTGCTCTAGCCTAAACAACAGACACCAGGTGAGAACCATGCACTGCTCTAGCCTAAACAACAGACACCAAGTGAGAACCATTCACTGCTCTAGCCTAAACAACAGATACCAGGTGAGAACCATGCACTGCTCTAGCCTAAACAACAGATACCATGGCATGCCTTTGCATCTTGACTCTATGACATTCAGATGGTCATGAGGACATTGCATGAGAGAAAAAGGTGAACGACACAATAACAATATACGCTGTAATTCCTGCCATAAGTCTTCCCCACCACAACACTATACAGTAGCTCTCAGCAGCAGAGAAGGTTACAGGGATTTGCGACTGGTGTTTTTCTTTGCCCCGCGTTCTCACTCTTCTATTGATCCGAGCCACGTATAGACAATATTTCAGAAGAAGTTGGTTCAGAGTTATTATGAGAAATAGTGTCGCTGCATCATGCCGGCAGAAAGATACACTCCACAGTGGGATTACCGACGTGATGGAGCGGTTATGGCTAGCCGCTCCGGCGAAGACCGCCGCTATGCAAGTTTTGCTTTCATTTTCAAGAGCTTTATATGACTCGGCTTCAGTGTGAGACACGCGTGTCCACGAATAAGAAGCTTAACCCGTTAAAACCGAGAAAGCAATCGGCGTCATTCATTTGAAACACTTTGACCATTCGTTTATACCGTGGCTATTCAAACATAGAAGATTTCTTTTAAAGCGAAACATCTTTGCTTCTGGGGGTCCCTAGCTGGAACAAAATATTTTGAGATGGTTCGTCCGCGGCCAAATACATATAATGTCGGGGGTCCTTGGCATGAAAACGTTTGAGCAACGTACGTTTTTCAGAAAACTGTTAGGATTTAGAAGATTTATTTTTTACAATCGGCCTCAGATCTTAATGGGTTAAGGAGAAGTCTAATTGCGTTTTATCTTGTCTGCATGCCTCTCTCTGCCTCCTGGATCAAGCGGTGCGTTTGGCACTCTGCTGCCGGATTAAAACCAACCACACACTGACACCGAGGCTTGTTCTAAACTCCCTGGATCCCCCAGGATGTGCTCGCTGGAGTTTTGAAAGCCTTAAGATGCTGACAGAGGGCAACATGAAACAGTTCTATACTCTCCAGCCAATTCCTTGCAAACAACAGATACCATAATAAGACACTACAGCGATCTGCCTATAGCTTACTGTACATTACAAGACATATAAGCCATGATGTCATGTAAGCAAGTCCTGGGACATTTAGGTGAATGAGTATAATTCCAGGTCGGAGATTAGGTTTCGTAGACACTAGTGTGCCAGGCCAGTTCATGGGACCATGCGTTCATTAAGAGAAAATACATTAGTGCATATTATACTTGTTTCTATGATTTCTTCTGGGCTGTATGATTTTTTTTTTAGCATGGGAGCCTATATGTATTACATTTCAGTTCAATTCAAAGGGCTTTATTGGCATGAGAAAACATACGTTTACATTGCCAAAGCAGAAATGGTACAATACAGTTCAAACAAAATGTATGTACAATTATTGAAAGTCAGAGTATCCAATAGATTGGTGGTTGTGATATTTGATATCCTTCTATTACAGCAGTGCAAAAATATTGCTGTTCATTCACATTGTTGTACTGCACCCTGCAGTATATGGGAGTTTTTTGTTTGTCATTAGTCATGTTTTCAAACTCTCCTTGGGTGATTGGAAGTATGTGTCTCTGATGTCTTGGCACAGTGGACAGGCGGTTATAGGCCTATGACGGGCCTTGCTCGATCGCAAGACTGTGCTCACACTGACTCTGTACCTAATTAAGGTTTTTCTTTGTTTTGGGTCGGTCACAGCTGTGCTCAGATATCATGCCACGGTGTGTTCTCTGTTTGGGGCCAGATACTGTAGCATTCATTCTTCTATGCTCTGCTTTTGGGTTACTTCTTTCCATTGTGTCAGAAAGCTGTCCCATTGCTGTTTTATAATCTGGTTTAGTCCAGTGGGTATTCTATGTGGTGGCTCTGTTTGTGTTTGTGTTTGTGCACAGACAGAGTTCCAGGACCCGCTGCCTGAGGGGGCGCCAGCTCCCTGTATTGTGTGCCCCCTGTATTACACACAGCTATAGGTTCCCTTTGTTACGGGTGGTGTCCTGAAAGCAGAACCGTTTTGAGTTGATCTACTGGCAGGGACAATAGAGAACCAATAACATGAGCCTACCTGAATACACTGATGCTTTATCAGTTGTTGTTGTTGTTGTTGGCACCAACGCTTTGACAGTTCTTTGGCACTGCTCTCTCTGTCTCTGCTAGTTGAATTGGCTCCTGCTTGTGCCATGTGCCAACAGTATGCGGAAGTCCACCTTGTCAAAACCACTGTGGCCAGTACGGGGATCGAACCCGCGACATTATTAGCACCACGATCTAACCAACTGAGACAGACAGACACTACAGAGCTTATGAACAGAGCTTTTCAAATGTATTATTATTATTATTATTATTATTATTATTATTATAGTCTGTTTGGAGATGGAAACAGTCTCTGTGGTGAAGAGACACCTATAGTTACATCAGGGATTACACTTTAGTTACTGTACGTAAGAATTACACCATAGGTACATCGAGGATTACACCTTAATTAGTTACAACAGGGAGTACACACACATGTGTTTTTGTAATCAGACCTGCAGGTGCTGTTATATATTGTTTTGCCTCCAGCCATCCAATATATGCAGCGAATAGAACCGGCGTGCGTGCGTGTGTGTGTGCTTGCACAGTATAAGTAGAGTTCCTAGCTTGAACCAGTCTAGCTGTAAGCCAGAACCATGTATAGCTCTGACTAATGGAATGGCACAGATTGCGATGGAACGCCTTGGTTATATCCTGAAGTATTTGGTTAGGATTTAGTGATGAATTGGACCTGCTTCATTCTTTCAGTGTGCCTTCGCAGCGAGGTATGAAAGGATGGATTCCCACAAAGCCCGCTCTATGATGATACTGTGCATGTTTGGCGTTTACTGTACCGAAGAGTTCTGACGAGGACACCCAGTGGACATTGGCTGAAGTGCAATAAGTGGTGTCATCTTTTTAAACGTGTTCATTACATGCATGTACTGTACATACTTGTCGAGTATATTTGTAAATGAATAGGTAGTACGTGTGTGTGTGTGTGTGTGTGTGTGTGTGTGTGTGTGTGCGTGTGCGTTTGCGCGTGTGCTTCTTGCACATATTGCATTCCATGTCATCTTTAACCCATTAAAACCGGGAAAGCACCCGTGTGCTGTTCAGAGATAGCAGATATACACCTGATATGTTTGAAAAAAAAATCTTGAATAATTTTGAATTACAAAAAGGTTTGATTTAGAACTTATACTTACTGATTTAGAACTTAGAAGGCATTCGTATGTCTTAATGGGTGAGACAAGCCTCTTTCTCCCCCTCCCTTCCATGCAGGACCCCAGGCAGCGCTATATGCCGCGGCCCACCTCTCAGGAGTTAATGGGTGTCTTTCTCCTCCTCCAGGACCCCAGCGCTATGCCGCGGCCCACCTCTCCGGAGTTAATGGGTGTCTTTCTCCTCCTCCAGGACCCCAGCGCTATGCCGCGGCCCACCTCTCAGGAGTTAATGGGTGTCTTTCTCCTCCTCCAGGACCCCAGCGCTATGCCGCGGCCCACCTCTCAGGACCTGGCCGGCTTCTGGGATCTGCTGCAGCTCTCCATCGACGACGTCACCTTGAAGTTTGACCAGCTGCAGCGGATCAAGAACAACGACTGGAGGCCTCCGGACAGCCCCGAGAAGAAGGTGGGCATACTTGAAGTAAAGTATATAGGCCTCGTGACTGCGAGTTGCGCGCCCTCTCCTCTTTTTCTGTTCAAGGGCATGCGTCGTCAACATGACACAATGGGCTCTGTGCACACAGAATAACACTTCCTAGTTCCTACGTCTGGGCCGCTTCCCTACTTCCTTCACAGGTGTTACCATACCAATACTAATGAAGGCTCTGTGCCATTTAGTGTAAAGTGGTTCTCAAACTTTTATACTTCAAGGACGCCCCCATACACACCCGTATGTGGCCATTGGGAACCCACTCAAGGACACTTTTTAGACCCACTGATGTAGCAGAGTGTTTCCAGTGAGTCAACATGCACAACAGCAGCAGCCTGACTCTGTTTGACCGGAATGGAACAGAGCCTTCATTAGTTATCATCGGTAACACCTGTGGACACTGATGTAATAGGCTCTATGCACATACACCATTTGTCAAAAACACCCTGCTGCCTGTGAGAATGTTTATGGTTCAGTACTGCCTGACATTCCAGAGTGATGTGAAGAATTCAATCTGAAAGGGGACGAGCATTGCAATGAAGTCCGTGCCTCTCTCTGGTCATTCATTTTTAACGTCGTTGTTTGATTTATAATAATACTAGAGGTTATGTGGCCCTCGCACCTACGTTGTTTTATTTCCCCTTCACAAATCGAACACTGGCAATGAGTCATTTAAAATGTGTTTTCTATTCTCTTTACATCTTCTTGGTTTGAGTCGAGGCTGTGCTCCGCTGAGATCGTTCTGGCCTCCGTGTTATATGAAGAAATGTCACACTTTCCTGCTGTCCAAAGTTCAGATGCAGCTGTAGCTATTTACATCCTTCAGGAGAACAATAAAAGCTACTTTCAGCATTCAAATCACGGACTTGTTCAGACGAGGCCTGCCTTTGAGTTTGGTTCTGCCCTTGTTGCGTGGTGGATGTATTCTTGGTTCAGAGCTGAGTCGAACCACCTCATTAGTCTGCTGGTATTGTCATCGAGGGATCACAATGATAGACCGTGATCTAATTATTACAATTTAGGCATTTTGATTTAGCAGACGCTCTTAATCCAGAGCGACTTACATTAAGCAAGAACAAAAAGCATGGCAATACATACATAAAAAGTAGTTATCATTAAACATGCGTGAGCTAAAAACGTAACAGTTGAATATCTCAATGAAACTATGTACATATAAACTATACATACAATTCTATACTATACATACTGTACAGTATATACTATAAAGTGCTATGACTATGGGGGATTAGGACATATAGCAAGTGGAAGGAACACGTTATTCCAACCACTTCCTTTATCCCCCAATAAGGCTGACCAGGGGGAGGCAGTATATAGAGACCAGGGTTAATGCGTGTTTTTTGTGAGAGGACCTACCCTAGGGGACACGGGGAGAACATGCAAACTCCACACAGAAGGGCCCTTTTGCCAACCCCACCTAGGTTACGGGCACTGATGACGCAGACATCATCAGAAAGGCGCCACTCACCCGCTGGGTGGGATTTTATTTTAGTCTTTTAAATCACCCTTGTGTGAAGTGAGGGGCATCTTTGAGGGGCACGCATGAACATGACGTCACTGGGGGCACACACAAAGGCAAACAGGCCACACGATGTCATGGACATACACACACGCACGCACGTGCGCACACACAAAGCCAGACGTTGGAGGAGCTAGTGCCCCTCAAACATATATGCTTTTGAAAGTGTTTTACATTGTCTAATAACTAGAGGTTCGAGTAGCTACGCGGCCCTCACATCTATAGTAACCATCTTTATTGTAGTTCTGACATTGTTGCAATTAGACATCGGACATAAATCTGTCTGTCTGTCTGTCTGTCTGTCTGTCTGTCTGTCTGTCTGTCTGTCTGTCTGTCTGTCTGTCTGTCTGTCTCTCTCTCTCCTTCCTTCCTACAGCTACCAGATCCCGTACCAAAGAAGACATTGAGGCAGAAGAGCATGGCACGAGAGCGTTCCCTGGACCTCACCGACAGACACCGACAGGAGGCCCGCCGGCGGCTCATGGTCGCCAAGCGCGCCGCCTCCTTCAGACAGAACTCTTCGTCGGAGCGAGCGGACAGTATCGAGATCTACATCCCCGAGGCTCAGACTAGACTTTGAGAAGACGGGGTACCGCGCTCTCCCACCTTGGAACAACAACTTAAACTAGCCTTTTTCTAGACCATTACTACTACTACTACTACTACTACTACTCTCTACTCTTCCATTGCCGATCATCAATTGTCTAATCCCCTCAGTGTCATGTCTGCAACACCTTCAAGTCCAGTAGGATGCGTTGAATGTGCAAAGCGTCGTGTGAGTTGGAGTATAGCTGTTTCATATAGGCGTCGCTGTCTAATGGCTGTCAAATGTGATATGCATTTCCAGGTGCAGTGCGGAAGGGAGATTGTTTCCGCTGAGACGCTTGTGCGGAACGGAGATAGTTTTTTTTTTTCGTTTTTCGTTTTAAAACGAAAACATAGTAGTGTGGGGGGTGGCGTAGTCAAAGCCAGTTCTACCATTGCCACAAAACGTATCGGCTGAAGCAGTTTTATTGACCCGGTGGGTTGGGCTGTTCGCTGGTTCGTTGATGATGCCAACCTTAAGCTTTCATGGAAAGGGTGTAGCCTATATCTGTATTTTCTCAGCATTTGCAAAGTGCCATTTAAAAAAAAAAAAAAGTGCAGCTGTGAAAACCTACCAGCAACCACGTCTTTGAGCTAAAAAGAAAAAAATGGAGAAAAAAAGTAAATGAGAGAAAGTGTATTTTAGTCTGGGTTTGTCGAAAGATAATGACTCTCTAGTGTATTTTTCAAAGTTTGAAGGTGAATCGTACATTTCTTTGTCAGATGGTTCTTCTTTGGTAAGTGTTAATCATGAGCTAAACAATTACAAAATCATTGACATTCAAAACTTGGAAATGTACCAAGGCTTGAAATACCTCAACAATGTGCATATGGCACTGATCACCCATACTAGGTCATTCAGGCAAACCTATTAGCACTGGACTGCACAGTAAAACCCTTAACCCTGTTTAGACCCTGTCTAAAAATAGACCCACATTTAGACCCAAATGGACAATTATTACAGGTCCGTTTTTGGAAGTGTAAGTGTCCATCTGGGTCTATTTTTACACATTTTTACTGTGAGTGCAGCTTTTAAAAGATTGCAGCTTTCTACACAATCAGGTTCTACACGCAAGTTGTTAAACATTCTAATGGATGTAATGGTCTAATGGTCTAGATCAGTGTTTCCCAAAGTGGGGTCCGGGGACGCCTAGGGGTCCTTGAGGGAGTTCCAGGGGGTCCCCGGCTAAATCATAGTTGGCAACCAAATGGACCCTTATGGGTCTGTAACTCAAAGAGTGTACAAATGGAACCAAATGGACCGTAACGGGTCCATTTGGTTCCATGTGTACACTAGTGTTAAAATAACTTTGATTTTACAAAGTTCCCTTTGATTTTACAAGTTCCCAAAGGTCCCAGAGATAGAAATGGCATTAAATGGGGGTCTGATAGAAATGGCATTAAATGCATGTCAAACTAGGGGTCCTTGAAATTAAATTGGTTGAAAATCACTGGTAGAGTCTTCTCTGGCATATGTTTTCAAATGGGGGGGGGGGGGGGGGGGGTCAGTGGGCTAATTAGTGTCAATTTGGGGGTCCTTGACATGAAAAAGTTTGGGAACCACTGGTCTAGATTTGTGGAAAGTATTCTAGGATTGGTCATCGTCTTAATTGATTGATTAAAAGAGAAAACACTTGAACCCTATCCCGGGGCAAACACCAAACATTTGGCGAAAAATGACAAGCTGTGAGTTTGTCGATCAACTACTTTCGGGCAAAGATGTTAGTGTAGAGAGAATATATTAGACGGGGACTAGCATAGACCCCTGTTGGAGTATAGGGTTGAAGTAGCCTACATTTCAAACAGCTCTCCCTGTGCCATTTTCATTTACTTGAAAACAAACACGCGAGTTATACGTGCCAACGTTTATTCATCATATCAGTAGTATATGGGGGTGAAATATAAGACTATAATTTAGGAAAGGCCGGTGGTGGAAGTCCTTATAGATGTAGACAAATGCACTTACGCACTTCGTACAATTCTCTCTTGTTTCCAAGAGAAATATCCATAGTTAACCCATCAGGTTCTCAACAGTACTGTTTGTATGTTTGACTGCATGGCGACAGACAGGGCGGCGGGGAGGAACATTATTCATGTATGATATGTGTATTTATGATCCCTGTGTCCTCCATGCCCGCTCCATTTCCTTTTCATAAATCTTCGCATGAATAGTTGCAAGTTGGGGTCTCACAAGATGCCACTTAGACCACCTTTCAGGACACAATAGATGACTAAATCTTCTATCAATTACGCACACCCAACCGTAGCCTCGAATTCATTGGAGATTTTGTGTTTGTTTGTTTTTGTCGCATTCCTAAAGCCAGTAATAATCCGATGACCTCAGTAGACCAGATACAGTCCGTCGGACATCAAATTATCGGCATAGGAATGCGACGCAAAAAACTAAACGTCTAAAGAATTCAAAGCTTCACGGGGTATGTAATTGATTAAACTTTGGGGGGCTGTACTACTCCTTCAAACCCCACATGGTTGAGCGGAGTCCCTCAGGGCTCTATGCTGGTGTCCTTTGTTTTCTGTTATTGTGGGGGGAAAGCTCTGGCTGAGCACAGCCGATCGACAAGCATAAAACAGCTGCTATTTTCTGCCAAAGCTTTCCTCACAGTTCTGGACGCTGGGTTTTAAGTGGTTGAGCGACATCAGAAACAGAATCCTTAACTCTCAACTGCAGGACCAAAGGCATTGCTTTCTGTAACCCTGGGAACGGTTATGTGACTTTCACGTTGCCGGACAGGCTAGATACTCTGTTGTTGAAAATCTCACCCCGGCATTGTTATGAGTTTGTCTGGCAACAATAGAGGGAGAAGTAGGGGTGGCAAATATCAGGCTCTTTGAATTCCCTTGCTGTTAGAAAAATTGGAGAAACTGATGCTATAGCCTACTCATACTCGGTGTGTGCGTGTGCGTGAGCGCGTGTGTGTGTGTGTGTGTGTGTGTGTGTGTGTGTGTGTGTGTGTCTGTGTCCTTGTGTCCATAGATATGCTTGTCTGTCCGTGATAGTACAAAGTAACAGGACACAGTTAGCTAGATATTACTCTTGCCTTTGACTCTCATCGTGATACTGTGATGCCCCCTGGTGGCTGGTGTGAGAAATACAATAGACTAACCCCACTTACCCCACACAGGATGCAGATATGCTTCTGGGTCGTTCTCCTTCTTGGTACAATATAATTAGCATTGTGGGAATGATTTCCATGATGATTGGCTTTCTTACATTGGGTCAAGTGCAGCTCACTGCAGTGTTGATTTTGTAAAATTTAATTTGGTTTAAGTTGTAGTTATATTTTAGTCATCTGAAATGTTTTAGTGTTAGTCTAGGTTTGGTCGACTAAATCTACAGCTGATTTAGTTGACTAAAATGCATTTTGATGGCCTTGATGACATAGTAATTGCAGATCTTACACTTGGTTGCATTCTGAAATAGCCGATCTACTACGAGCTCACTGAGCTTCTTGATCTGCTATTTTCAACATGGAACCAAGTGTAAAAAGACTTAAGTCCACTGGATCTTTTCTCCATTAGTCCCTCATTTTACTCACGGGCTGGACAATATATTATGTCGTTATCGGTGATATGAGACTAGATATTGTCTGGGATTTTGGATATCATAATATGGCAAACTGGCAAATGTTGTCTTTTCTTGGTTTTAATCACATAAGCCTTATTTTATACTTTAATTTTTTTTGAAAATAGACAATCTACAAACTCACACCACGGCACATTGCAATGTGTTGTCAGCATGTAGATCTGTTATTTTAGGCATTTTTGTAAACTTTTTGAAGAATTAAAAAGAAAATTGCCCATCCAGTAGTCATGACATTGTTATTGTCACAATATTGATATGGACAGAAATATTGTGACAGATGATTTTGTCCATATAGTGATATATGGACAAAATCAACAGTCATACAGTTGGGTTCCTGTCACATGGGGTGACTGGAACGCCATCGTTAGTGGTCATTGAAGTCACTGGCAAAACACAAAGCTAACTTGGAACTATTGGTATCCGTAGGACCCACAGATAATCAACCTATTAAATGGTGCTGCTTTTTACTCAATCGATCCAGTTTGGGTCAAACAATCAATTCAACACAACGTTACCAATCATCACATAACAATCCGTTTTTTATGACTAGATTTGCATCACATACAAAGATGTTTTATTTCTTCCCTGAATTCAGAGAGAGAGAGAGAGAGAGAGAGAGAGAGAGAGAGAGAGAGTGTGTGTGTGTGTGTGTGTGTGTGTGTGTGTGTGTGTGTGTGTGTGTGTGTGTTTGTGTGCAGGTTGTTGGCAGAGGTGTGGCTATGATGCCAGTCGCTTGGCAGAGGTGTGGCACCCCACTGCTGTTCCCTGTCAGCCTGGGCACACTGTCGCGCGCAGACGCGTCAGAAGAACCCGAATCCCTTCTTCGTCGTGGGGTTTTTAGACAGCTGGTGGATGGAAAAGAAGCTGCACCTCCGCGGCTGACTGACGCGACGGACAGCTTCCCGGACGCGCTCTCCTCCGCGTCAGTCGGGCGCGGAGGTGGAGCTTCTTTTCCATCCACCAGCTGTCTGAAAACGTGCGCGACAGTCTGCCTAGACCCTGTGTGGTCCCACACACCATGGCAGAGACACAGAACTGGGTGTGACATATGCTGGCTTAGAGGAAATGAGAGACTGGCTCTGTAGTGCTGGAGGGCAGTAAAGTGACTGCTCGATCTGCATGCATCTGTATGCTGTCTCTGTGCTGGGGGTTTGACTGTGCTGCTGTTATAGAACTCAAGGTCCCTCTGTGAGATCAAACACGGACCGGCCCTTTCTGAAACCAGTCCCTTGACTTGGAAGTGCTCTCGGGAGGTTCCCTCAGGAAGTGCCCCTCCAGCTGAATCAAGTTCCCTTGATTAGGGTGCTGGGTATATATATATTTTTTTGGAAATACACTTGCCCTCCTTGTGCAGAAACAGGAAACAGAAACCATTCGTTGCCATGGTTACCATCATGCAATTGTGTTACCTGTTATTTAGTTTGTACAGTTATATTGCATTGCATCGTGTATGTTTGTGTGACATGTGGATTTCATTAATATGGAAAAAGGAAATACAGCGTGACTGTCAAAAATTGTTTCATTTATAGTTTTTCGGGGTAAATAAAGAGCCCTTGTGAACATCAGTTGGAGCGTTGTCTATTCTGCATCAGATGAAGATTGTTTAGGAGGAGTTTATTTATAATTTATTTGTGGTGTTGCTTACATTTGTAGGTCGCGGTTTCCATGCGGACAGAGAGCAGGGCTGCACAAGGCAATCGAGTCTAGATCTTGGTCTAGATCTAAGGTCTAGATCGGCACAGACTCGCTCTCCACTCAAGGCTGCTTGGTTTCGGACGACAATATGGCGCAGCCTCGAGGGCAAGTGTGTAGGGCGAGTGACGAGGAGCTGGTTTCAGAAAGGGGGTGAGTCTCCCTCCCCGGGCCCTTCAAGCGCTTGTTTTTGACAGAATTTATCACTGAACGCTGTGGCTTTTATGCCAGTATGTGGTTGGGTCACTGAGTTTCGTTGATGGGAGTGTCACTACGGTGGAATGACAGAGGGACGTTTCTCAATATTATGCAAAATGTTCAGGGCTGTGAAAAGGGTTTCTGCACCCCCCGAGGGCATACGAGTACAGTTCTGTACACGGTAACATCCTGTGAGAGAGCCCAGGGGCAGGAGGGTGCATGTTTAATACTCTCTGTGTTAAATTAGGACGCAGGATCTTACAGTGTACACTAGTCACTCTTCACCTGCTGTTATCTTCAACGGTTGGTTTAGTTAACGCTTCATATTGACATCATGAGACTTGGTTCATGCACTCACTGTTTAGACTGTGAACACAGTCAGACTGGTGGAAAAAGGCTTTGTGCAAAGTTGAAGATTTTACGCCTGTGAGGTTTTATAGATCAGAAGTTATATGTTTGTTTTATTTTTTTTAATAAAGCATACATTGAGTTTGAATAGCATTATATTTGCAAAGATATATTGTCTTTTGTTTAAGTGAAGCACGCCAGAAGAGTGGAAGAATCCTGTGGCGTTCTTTCAGCTGTAGTTAATCAATTCAACTTCCATTTCATTTGTGTCCACTAGATGGAGCTGTGCATACACTATTGATTAACACCTGACTCTTGTGCATCCATGCACTGGTTTTGTTTTAGGCCTTTTGTTTTAATATAATATTCACCCCCTCTTTTCAGCTTTTCAGTTTGTAAGGGAGCCTGCTTGTATTCTATATACCGGTACTATAGACTTACTTGTGCCAACAATGGGGTCACTTGTGTTTGTGCGACTGGTTTTGTGGACATGCGAGAACTCTTCACTTTGGTGTGTGTGATCCCTTTTTTTCTTTCTTCTTCTACTTTTTTACTTGGTCCACAGCCAGCCACATGCATAACTTCAATAATACTGCTGTGGGAAGTTATTTTAATAATTATCACCACGTTTATTATCTTGAGAGCCACAAACATCTCCAAGTGCCATCTTTATCACTCGTCTACCGACCGTCCTATAAAACCTTCATTATACAGGCAGTCATATTTCATAATTTGTATCTAAAGAGCTCATTTGTACCACCCCCTGTCCTGTCCTATTTCTAGTCATGTATTGAATCTGTGGCCTCGATCACTTCTGTAAAGGAAAAAAAAAAAAGGAAAACAATAAAATGAAATTCTAATGACCTTCCTTCATCACTAGAAATGAAGTTAAATATTTCAAGGGGACTTTATTTTATTTTTCTGCGGTGAGAACATCCAAATCATTGAGAAAGACTGATTAACACTTTGAACTTGGAATGTGAACCAACTCTATAATTAATAGAAATTTTAAAAAAGTAGTTGTTTAGCTAAAACTATTTTCATCTCTTGTATAGCCTATCATATCTATAGTGAGGATGAATATAATGCCAAATATTCATTATTTGTAAAGAAATATATATAGATATATAAATATATAATATATGCTTCATTGAAACATAACTATTTTCTGCTCTTGATCATTCTGTTCTGTTGTCATCATTATTATTATTATTAGGCTATCATATTTTTATTTTTTGTTACGGTTGTTTTTTATAAGCTGTTATGAAGGCATGCAAAATAATGATTCTGAATGTAGGATTATACTTTATTCACTCTTGACTATTGTTTAAAGTCATGACACTGTTACACTGTTGTTATTATTAATTTATTTAAGTTAATCCAGTGCTATGTTTACTAAACTTAACATGACTTGGTGTTTTTTATTTTTTATCGGGACATGTTTTCACAACTGAACTATTTGAAAGATTTTGCCTCTTTGAGTAGTTTGTTTGATCATCGCTGAATTCATCCAGTGTAAATTAAATACTTCTGCAATTAAATTTTTTGATGAAAACTTGTGAATGTCGGTGTGTGCTGTTGTCTGATTGGTGCTGTTCTTTTAGCATGCAGGGCTCCAGCCTGATTCCATGAATCCATTTTGTCTAGCGAGTGACAAAACAAATTCACGGAACGCAGAGATACACAGGCTGGAACCCAGGCTACTGGTCTTTCAATATTTGAAGTGCTTTGTAGAACAAACATGAGGGCATATGAGGTATGCGGTCAGCTGTATGGCTGGCTCAGGGAAGAGGACGCCCCTGCCTTGCATATAGTCTCGTGGGAGGCAAATCTCAATGCTTGGGCATGAGACACAAGCTAAGGCTTGATCACCCTTTAGCTGGCCACCTTTGATGTGGGTGTATAGTGTTGGAAGGCCGAAACACCCGCTGATTCAAAGGCACTACTGAGGATGTGTCCCGGAATTGACATCATACCCTAGTGCCTAGTTGAAATACACCTCCTAATGCCACTCTTAACATCAAGGCAATCTCATGTGAGCCCACACCATCTATTGGCACAATGGACAGTCTTAACATCACGTCCCGTGTTTTATGATTCTTTCAATATTTGAAGTGCTTTGTAGAACAAACATTCCAGACCTAGTACAAACATATAATTTATCATTTTACACGAGATTCCTAATAATTGACTATAGCCTACTAGCTGAGGGTAAAGCTTGTGAAAGCTATGGTTACTCTCATAGCTTGTGAAGTTGTAGTAGATTTGGCTATTTACTTAATATCCTATTAAAGTACAAAATAGGGTTAAAATGATTAAAGACACTGCTGTTAATAGTATTTGTAGTGGATAACAGTAGCACAATTTGGATTTAATTGCACCTTATGGCCATATTAAATTATGAAGTATGTGTACTTGACTATAGGGTTTGACTGGTTTGCTGAATTCCTACAATGACCATGATAAGCCTTTGGTGCACTGCCCTCCTTGTGGAGAGAGGGGATTAACCTAGTCAGCCAATGTTAATTAAAAGCCAAATT
Organism: Protomyctophum bolini; assembly: GCF_963924005.1. Lineage (NCBI taxonomy): Eukaryota > Metazoa > Chordata > Actinopteri > Myctophiformes > Myctophidae > Protomyctophum > Protomyctophum bolini. The sequence continues at coordinate 21,267,140 of NC_137876.1, forward strand.
GATACTGACAGAAGCCAGCCTTACATACAAAAATTAAAATAAATATTCAAATCTAAACAAGCAACAGCAAAAAAAAAAAAAAAATAGGCTTTTGTTTTTCTTTCCAAAACATTTCAACTGCATATCTTGATGTATTATAGTTGTATAGGCTATTCAGAAGAAAGAAAGCTGTTACAGAACATCTTTACAGGACGGATCTTTATACTCTGAAGAAACTTTTGAAGACTCTGCTCCAGAAACCACACTTAAAAGCACTAAAGAACTGTGTGTAAATGTGTGGCGGGGACGGGGTCAGCGTCACTGGCGAAAATTGGGCCCTATACGACCACACCAAGATGTTTTGCTACACCATCACTAAACACGGGTATATTTTAAGATTTCAAGATACAATTACTCCTCACTACTGCTTCACTGTTCTTGTTCATACTACATACAGTCACATTCTGGATGTAATTTAATTTTACTACTATTCAGCCTTTCTTCTTTCTTTCTTAACTGTACACGTGCACATACAGTCAGATATCATATCTCTGCTGCACATACAGTACAGATATCATATATCTCTGCTGGGGGGCAGAAACCTCTTATCTCCATATTCTAACTCTTTGTGGGGTTTTTTTTATGAACTAACGTCCTATTTGATCATCTACACTACTATACAGTGTCACACCCATTTTGACCTGAGATCAGATTCTAAAAATGTCTTCTACATCCTGACAGTTTTCTGAAAAAGCTATGTTTCTATGTCAGTCGTTCTTTGATTTTTCTAAAATAGCAGACAAGCTCGTAGCGCTATGAGCTTGTAGATCTGCTGTTTTTCAATAGCTAAAGCATGACATGATGCTAACACCAAACGGTGACCACATCGCAAGGAGGGAGCCAACGACGCGTGGTGCTTAGAATCGAGACCGGACGAAAGCCGGTTGTCTCGTTTCTCATCATTTATTATATAGGCTATCATTTCTTTATGTGCTGATCGACCAATATGTTGGGGACACATGCCTACATATTTTATCTGAGATTTGGGAACAATTTATTGATTCAGCATGAAGACTAAAGCCTTCTGAATAAATCTATACGCAAGTGTATGCCTCCGCAAATGTCTACGCCACCTAAAGAGGATTTGACGGAGTTTCCGACCAACCTACGTGAGCGTCAAGTTCACGGCCATTTCCTTGAATTCCAAATTAAAATGTGGGAAATCCACGTAAATTCCGCTAGCACGTCACGTCATGTTATCATCGTAAACGCCGTTGTGAATTTGGACCATGGTGTTGCAAAGCAAAAGAAAGCGCTGGTAGTGTACTATCCAAGCTTCTGCCTGGATATAGGGTTCGAAGCCCTACAGCGCTGTAACCTGCTAACCTTAGTCCTGTTGTATGTTCACATTAAATATGAAATTCACTATTTCACCAGTGTGAAGTCAACTTGGAGAAATGGAGAGCAAAGGGTTAAATCTGGACTGACAATCATTGCCACTGACACTCTGCTGATTGTCACTCACTCACTCACTCCCCAATTGCCTCACTAATCAGCATCAGTGCATTCACTGCACCTGAGAGTAGGGCGTTGGCCAAACACAGGAAACACACAAACCTCCATGAGAAACAGCAGTGTGCATCCAAACAGGAGCAACACACACAAACAGCGGAGCAGAACGGTGCAGCCATATAAATGCTGGAGAGACAGCCGGTGAGAGAACTGTATATCTCTGACAGATCATGCCAGTTGCATGCCAGTTCATGGACACTTGTTATTGTTTGTTGTTGTTTATGATGACTTGAGTTGAAGTTAAAGGAAACATGATGGCCAATTGGACATGAACAATGAACATGATCATTTGATTTAAAATACATTTGAATTGATTATTGATTGATAAAAACGTTTCAATGATGCTAATTAATTCAGTTTATTTAATTTACATTTCATGAGTTTATTATGTTTAAAAACTGTTTAGAAACGAATTGAGCAAAAAATGAATTGATTTAGAAATGAGTTGATTAAGAGACACTTAAGTAAAAATTATATTTAGGTGTTTAGAACATGTAAAGTATGTGTATTGATTGAATGTGCATTATACTTACATTAGTTCTTTTTTATTTTCCCTTTAAGGTTTTTCACCTTACCTGACTTACCCACTAACTGACTTACACAATACCTGTACAACTGTACTCAACTACAAAGTAAAGAAGAGTAAAAAGAAGGAAACTGTGTGGTCATTGTATGAGTGAAACCCAGTAACAATCTCCATATGGTCTGTGCCATCCCTTTCAAGCAGGGAAACTGCAAAAAATACTAAATAGCTTGACAACCAGTGTTAAGATGCTGTGTTTAGATTACCCCACCTGAAACTAATCTATAATACGATATGGGCTATAGCCCATGGTCCAAAATGATGAGAAACGAGGCTAACTTTTTTTTCAAAATTTCAAAAAACATGGGCTATAACCCATCGTTTTTGTCATTTCGTCATTTTTTTCAAATCCTCAAAAATGATGAAAAACGGCGCGCTATAGTATGCCGTACGATATGGGCTATAGCCCATGGTCCAAAATGATGAGAAACGAGGCTAACTTTTTTTTTCAAAATTTCAAAAAACATGGGCTATAACCCATCGTTTTTGTCATTTCGTCATTTTTTTTTAATCCTCAAAAATGATGAAAAACGGCGCGCTATAGTATGCCGTACGATATGGGCTATAGCCCATGGTCCAAAATGATGAGAAACGAGGCTAACTTTTTTTTCAAAATTTCAAAAAACATGGGCTATAACCCATCGTTTTTGTCATTTCGTCATTTTTTTCAAATCGTCAAAAATGATGAAAAACGGCGCGCTATAGTATGCCGTACGATATGGGCTATAGCCCATGGTCCAAAATGATGAGAAACGAGGCTAACTTTTTTTTTCAAAATTTCAAAAAACATGGGCTATAACCCATCGTTTTTGTCATTTTGTCATTTTTTTCAAATCCTCAAAATTGATGAAAAACGGCGCGCTATAGTATGCCGTACGATATGGGCTATAGCCCATGGTCCAAAATGATGAGAAACGAGGCTAACTTTTTTTTTCAAAATTTCAAAAGCATGGGCTATAACCCATCGTTTTTGTCATTTCGTCATTTTTTTCAAATCGTCAAAAATGATGAAAAACGGCGCGCTATAGTATGCCGTACGATATGGGCTATAGCCCATGGTCCAAAATGATGAGAAACGAGGCTAACTTTTTTTTTTTTAATTTCAAAAAACATGGGCTATAACCCATCGTTTTTGTCATTTTGTCATTTTTTTCAAATCCTCAAAAATGATGAAAAACGGCGCGCTATAGTATGCCGTACGATATGGGCTATAGCCCATTGTCCAAAATGATGAGAAACGAGGCTAACTTTTTTTTTCAAAATTTCAAAAAACATGGGCTATAACCCATCGTTTTTGAACGGCGCGCTAAAAACATGGGCTATAACCCATCGTTTTTGTCATTTTGTCATTTTTTTCAAATGCTCAAAAATGATGAAAAACGGCGCGCTATAGTATGCCGTACGATATGGGCTATAGCCCATGGTCCAAAATGATGAGAAACGAGGCTAACTTTTTTTTTCAAAATTTCAAAAACATGGGCTATAACCCATCGTTTTTGTCATTTCGTCTTTTTTTTCAAATCCTCAAAAATGATGAAAAACGGCGCGCTATAGTATGCCGTACGACATGGGCTATAGCCCATGGTCCAAAATGATGAGAAACGAGGCTAACTTTTTTTTTCAACATTTCAAAAAACATGGGCTATAACCCATCGTTTTTGTCATTTCGTCATTTTTTTTAAATCCTCAAAAATGATGAAAAACGGCGCGCTATAGTATGCCGTACGATATGGGCTATAGCCCATGGTCCAAAATGATGAGAAACGAGGCTAACTTTTTTTTCAAAATTTCAAAAAACATGGGCTATAACCCATCGTTTTTGTCATTTCGTCATTTTTTTCAAATCGTCAAAAATGATGAAAAACGGCGCGCTATAGTATGCCGTACGATATGGGCTATAGCCCATGGTCCAAAATGATGAGAAACGAGGCTAACTTTTTTTTTCAAAATTTCAAAAAACATGGGCTATAACCCATCGTTTTTGTCATTTTGTCATTTTTTTCAAATCCTCAAAATTGATGAAAAACGGCGCGCTATAGTATGCCGTACGATATGGGCTATAGCCCATGGTCCAAAATGATGAGAAACGAGGCTAACTTTTTTTTTCAAAATTTCAAAAGCATGGGCTATAACCCATCGTTTTTGTCATTTCGTCATTTTTTTCAAATCGTCAAAAATGATGAAAAACGGCGCGCTATAGTATGCCGTACGATATGGGCTATAGCCCATGGTCCAAAATGATGAGAAACGAGGCTAACTTTTTTTATTTTTATTTAAAAAAACATGGGCTATAACCCATCGTTTTTGTCATTTTGTCATTTTTTTCAAATCCTCAAAAATGATGAAAAACGGCGCGCTATAGTATGCCGTACGATATGGGCTATAGCCCATTGTCCAAAATGATGAGAAACGAGGCTAAATTTTTTTTTCAAAATTTCAAAAACATGGGCTATAACCCATCGTTTTTGTCATTTCGTCATTTTTTTCAAATCGTCAAAAATGATGAAAAACGGCGCGCTATAGTATGCCGTACGATATGGGCTATAGCCCATGGTCCAAAATGATGAGAAACGAGGCTAACTTTTTTTTTCAAAATTTCAAAAAACATGGGCTATAACCCATCGTTTTTGTCATTTTGTCATTTTTTTCAAATGCTCAAAAATGATGAAAAACGGCGCGCTATAGTATGCCGTACGATATGGGCTATAGCCCATGGTCCAAAATGATGAGAAACGAGGCTAACTTTTTTTTTCAACATTTCAAAAAAGATGGGCTATAACCCATCGTTTTTGTCATTTCGTCATTTTTTTCAAATCCTCAAAAATGATGAAAAACGGCGCGCTATAGTATGCCGTACGATATGGGCTATAGCCCATGGTCCAAAATGATGAGAAACGAGGCTAACTTTTTTTTTCAAAATTTCAAAAAACATGGGCTATAACCCATCGTTTTTGTCATTTTTTTCAAATCCTCAAAAATGATGAAAAACGGCGCGCTATAGTATGCCGTACGATATGGGCTATAGCCCATGGTCCAAAATGATGAGAAACGAGGCTAACTTTTTTATTTTTTATTTCAAAAAACATGGGCTATAACCCATCGTTTTTGTCATTTTGTCATTTTTTTCAAATCCTCAAAAATGATGAAAAACGGCGCGCTATAGTATGCCGTACGATATGGGCTATAGCCCATTGTCCAAAATGATGAGAAACGAGGCTAACTTTTTTTTTCAAAATTTCAAAAAACATGGGCTATAACCCATCGTTTTTGAACGGCGCGCTAAAAACATGGGCTATAACCCATCGTTTTTGTCATTTTGTCATTTTTTTCAAATGCTCAAAAATGATGAAAAACGGCGCGCTATAGTATGCCGTACGATATGGGCTATAGCCCATGGTCCAAAATGATGAGAAACGAGGCTAACTTTTTTTTTCAAAATTTCAAAAACATGGGCTATAACCCATCGTTTTTGTCATTTCGTCTTTTTTTTCAAATCCTCAAAAATGATGAAAAACGGCGCGCTATAGTATGCCGTACGACATGGGCTATAGCCCATGGTCCAAAATGATGAGAAACGAGGCTAACTTTTTTTTTCAACATTTCAAAAAACATGGGCTATAACCCATCGTTTTTGTCATTTCGTCATTTTTTTTAAATCCTCAAAAATGATGAAAAACGGCGCGCTATAGTATGCCGTACGATATGGGCTATAGCCCATGGTCCAAAATGATGAGAAACGAGGCTAACTTTTTTTTCAAAATTTCAAAAAACATGGGCTATAACCCATCGTTTTTGTCATTTCGTCATTTTTTTCAAATCGTCAAAAATGATGAAAAACGGCGCGCTATAGTATGCCGTACGATATGGGCTATAGCCCATGGTCCAAAATGATGAGAAACGAGGCTAACTTTTTTTTTCAAAATTTCAAAAAACATGGGCTATAACCCATCGTTTTTGTCATTTTGTCATTTTTTTCAAATCCTCAAAATTGATGAAAAACGGCGCGCTATAGTATGCCGTACGATATGGGCTATAGCCCATGGTCCAAAATGATGAGAAACGAGGCTAACTTTTTTTTTCAAAATTTCAAAAGCATGGGCTATAACCCATCGTTTTTGTCATTTCGTCATTTTTTTCAAATCGTCAAAAATGATGAAAAACGGCGCGCTATAGTATGCCGTACGATATGGGCTATAGCCCATGGTCCAAAATGATGAGAAACGAGGCTAACTTTTTTTTTTTTTATTTAAAAAAACATGGGCTATAACCCATCGTTTTTGTCATTTTGTCATTTTTTTCAAATCCTCAAAAATGATGAAAAACGGCGCGCTATAGTATGCCGTACGATATGGGCTATAGCCCATTGTCCAAAATGATGAGAAACGAGGCTAAATTTTTTTTTCAAAATTTCAAAAACATGGGCTATAACCCATCGTTTTTGTCATTTCGTCATTTTTTTCAAATCGTCAAAAATGATGAAAAACGGCGCGCTATAGTATGCCGTACGATATGGGCTATAGCCCATGGTCCAAAATGATGAGAAACGAGGCTAACTTTTTTTTTCAAAATTTCAAAAAACATGGGCTATAACCCATCGTTTTTGTCATTTTGTCATTTTTTTCAAATGCTCAAAAATGATGAAAAACGGCGCGCTATAGTATGCCGTACGATATGGGCTATAGCCCATGGTCCAAAATGATGAGAAACGAGGCTAACTTTTTTTTTCAACATTTCAAAAAAGATGGGCTATAACCCATCGTTTTTGTCATTTCGTCATTTTTTTCAAATCCTCAAAAATGATGAAAAACGGCGCGCTATAGTATGCCGTACGATATGGGCTATAGCCCATGGTCCAAAATGATGAGAAACGAGGCTAACTTTTTTTTTCAAAATTTCAAAAAACATGGGCTATAACCCATCGTTTTTGTCATTTTTTTCAAATCCTCAAAAATGATGAAAAACGGCGCGCTATAGTATGCCGTACGATATGGGCTATAGCCCATGGTCCAAAATGATGAGAAACGAGGCTAACTTTTTTATTTTTTATTTCAAAAAACATGGGCTATAACCCATCGTTTTTGTCATTTTGTCATTTTTTTCAAATCCTCAAAATTGATGAAAAACGGCGCGCTATAGTATGCCGTACGATATGGGCTATAGCCCATGGTCCAAAATGATGAGAAACGAGGCTAACTTTTTTATTCAAAATTTCAAAAGCATGGGCTATAACCCATCGTTTTTGTCATTTCGTCATTTTTTTCAAATCGTCAAAAATGATGAAAAACGGCGCGCTATAGTATGCCGTACGATATGGGCTATAGCCCATGGTCCAAAATGATGAGAAACGAGGCTAACTTTTTTTTTCAAAATTTCAAAAAACATGGGCTATAACCCATCGTTTTTGTCATTTCGTCATTTTTTTTAAATCCTCAAAAATGATGAAAAACGGCGCGCTATAGTATGCCGTACGATATGGGCTATAGCCCATGGTCCAAAATGATGAGAAACGAGGCTAACTTTTTTTTTTTAAATTTCAAAAGCATGGGCTATAACCCATCGTTTTTGTCATTTCGTCATTTTTTTCAAATCGTCAAAAATGATGAAAAACGGCGCGCTATAGTATGCCGTACGATATGGGCTATAGCCCATGGTCCAAAATGATGAGAAACGAGGCTAACTTTTTTTTTTTTAATTTAAAAAAACATGGGCTATAACCCATCGTTTTTGTCATTTTGTCATTTTTTTCAAATCCTCAAAAATGATGAAAACGGCGCGCTATAGTATGCCGTACGATATGGGCTATAGCCCATGGTCCAAAATGATGAGAAACGAGGCTAACTTTTTTTTTCAAAATTTCAAAAAACATGGGCTATAACCCATCGTTTTTGTCATTTCGTCATTTTTTTTAAATCCTCAAAAATGATGAAAAACGGCGCGCTATAGTATGCCGTACGATATGGGCTATAGCCCATGGTCCAAAATGATGAGAAACGAGGCTAACTTTTTTTTTCAAAATTTCAAAAGCATGGGCTATAACCCATCGTTTTTGTCATTTCGTCATTTTTTTCAAATCGTCAAAAATGATGAAAAACGGCGCGCTATAGTATGCCGTACGATATGGGCTATAGCCCATGGTCCAAAATGATGAGAAACGAGGCTAACTTTTTTTTTTTAAATTTCAAAAAACATGGGCTATAACCCATCGTTTTTGTCATTTTGTCATTTTTTTCAAATCCTCAAAAATGATGAAAAACGGCGCGCTATAGTATGCCGTACGATATGGGCTATAGCCCATTGTCCAAAATGATGAGAAACGAGGCTAATTTTTTTTTTCAAAATTTCAAAAACATGGGCTATAACCCATCGTTTTTGTCATTTCGTCATTTTTTTCAAATCGTCAAAAATGATGAAAAACGGCGCGCTATAGTATGCCGTACGATATGGGCTATAGCCCATGGTCCAAAATGATGAGAAACGAGGCTAACTTTTTTTTTCAAAATTTCAAAAAACATGGGCTATAACCCATCGTTTGTGTCATTTTGTCATTTTTTTCAAATCCTCAAAAATGATGAAAAACGGCGCGCTATAGTATGCCGTACGATATGGGCTATAGCCCATGGTCCAAAATGATGAGAAACGAGGCTAACTTTTTTTTTCAACATTTCAAAAAAGATGGGCTATAACCCATCGTTTTTGTCATTTCGTCATTTTTTTCAAATCCTCAAAAATGATGAAAAACGGCGCGCTATAGTATGCCGTACGATATGGGCTATAGCCCATGGTCCAAAATGATGAGAAACGAGGCTAACTTTTTTTTTCAAAATTTCAAAAAACATGGGCTATAACTCATCGTTTTTGTCATTTTTTTCAAATCCTCAAAAATGATGAAAAACGGCGCGCTATAGTATGCCGTACGATATGGGCTATAGCCCATGGTCCAAAATGATGAGAAACGAGGCTAACTTTTTTTTCAAAATTTCAAAAAACATGGGCTATAACCCATCGTTTTTGTCATTTCGTCATTTTTTTCAAATCGTCAAAAATGATGAAAAACGGCGCGCTATAGTATGCCGTACGATATGGGCTATAGCCCATGGTCCAAAATGATGAGAAACGAGGCTAACTTTTTTTTTTTTTTTTTTTTTAAACATGGGCTATAACCCATCGTTTTTGTCATTTTGTCATTTTTTTCAAATCCTCAAAATTGATGAAAAACGGCGCGCTATAGTATGCCGTACGATATGGGCTATAGCCCATGGTCCAAAATGATGAGAAACGAGGCTAACTTTTTTTTTCAAAATTTCAAAAGCATGGGCTATAACCCATCGTTTTTGTCATTTCGTCATTTTTTTCAAATCGTCAAAAATGATGAAAAACGGCGCGCTATAGTATGCCGTACGATATGGGCTATAGCCCATGGTCCAAAATGATGAGAAACGAGGCTAACTTTTTTTTTCAACATTTCAAAAAACATGGGCTATAACCCATCGTTTTTGTCATTTCGTCATTTTTTTTAAATCCTCAAAAATGATGAAAAACGGCGTGCTATAGTATGCCGTACGATATGGGCTATAGCCCATGGTCCAAAATGATGAGAAACGAGGCTAACTTTTTTTTCAAAATTTCAAAAAACATGGGCTATAACCCATCGTTTTTGTCATTTCGTCATTTTTTTCAAATCGTCAAAAATGATGAAAAACGGCGCGCTATAGTATGCCGTACGATATGGGCTATAGCCCATGGTCCAAAATGATGAGAAACGAGGCTAACTTTTTTTTTCAAAATTTCAAAAGCATGGGCTATAAGCCATCGTTTTTGTCATTTCGTCATTTTTTTTAAATCGTCAAAAATGATGAAAAACGGCGCGCTATAGTATGCCGTACGATATGGGCTATAGCCCATGGTCCAAAATGATGAGAAACGAGGCTAACTTTTTTTTTCAAAACTTCAAAAAACATGGGCTATAACCCATCGTTTTTGTCATTTTGTCATTTTTTTCAAATCCTCAAAAATGATGAAAAACGGCGCGCTATAGTATGCCGTACGATATGGGCTATAGCCCATGGTCCAAAATGATGAGAAACGAGGCTAACTTTTTTTTTCAAAATTTCAAAAACATGGGCTATAACCCATCGTTTTTGTCATTTCGTCATTTTTTTCAAATCGTCAAAAATGATGAAAAACGGCGCGCTATAGTATGCCGTACGATATGGGCTATAGCCCATGGTCCAAAATGATGAGAAACGAGGCTAACTTTTTTTTTCAAAATTTCAAAAAACATGGGCTATAACCCATCGTTTTTGTCATTTTGTCATTTTTTTCAAATGCTCAAAAATGATGAAAAACGGCGCGCTATAGTATGCCGTACGATATGGGCTATAGCCCATGGTCCAAAATGATGAGAAACGAGGCTAACTTTTTTTTTCAAAATTTCAAAAACATGGGCTATAACCCATCGTTTTTGTCATTTCGTCTTTTTTTTCAAATCCTCAAAAATGATGAAAAACGGCGCGCTATAGTATGCCGTACGATATGGGCTATAGCCCATGGTCCAAAATGATGAGAAACGAGGCTAACTTTTTTTTCCAACATTTCAAAAAACATGGGCTATAACCCATCGTTTTTGTCATTTCGTCATTTTTATCAATTCCTCAAAAATGATGAAAAACGGCGCGCTATAGTATGCCGTACGATATGGGCTATAGCCCATGGTCCAAAATGATGAGAAACAAGGATAACTTTTTTTTTCAAAATTTCAAAAAACATGGGCTATAACCCATCGTTTTTGTCATTTCGTCATTTTTTTTAAATCCTCAAAAATGATGAAAAACGGCGCGCTATAGTATGCCGTACGATATGGGCTATAGCCCATGGTCCAAAATGATGAGAAACGAGGCTAACTTTTTTTTCAAAATTTCAAAAAACATGGGCTATAACCCATCGTTTTTGTCATTTCGTCATTTTTTTCAAATCGTCAAAAATGATGAAAAACGGCGCGCTATAGTATGCCGTACGATATGGGCTATAGCCCATGGTCCAAAATGATGAGAAACGAGGCTAACTTTTTTTTTCAAAATTTCAAAAAACATGGGCTATAACCCATCGTTTTTGTCATTTTGTCATTTTTTTCAAATCCTCAAAATTGATGAAAAACGGCGCGCTATAGTATGCCGTACGATATGGGCTATAGCCCATGGTCCAAAATGATGAGAAACGAGGCTAACTTTTTTTTCCAAAATTTCAAAAGCATGGGCTATAACCCATCGTTTTTGTCATTTCGTCTTTTTTTTCAAATCCTCAAAAATGATGAAAAACGGCGCGCTATAGTATGCCGTACGATATGGGCTATAGCCCATGGTCCAAAATGATGAGAAACGAGGCTAACTTTTTTTTCCAACATTTCAAAAAACATGGGCTATAACCCATCGTTTTTGTCATTTCGTCATTTTTTTCAATTCCTCAAAAATGATGAAAAACGGCGCGCTATAGTATGCCGTACGATATGGGCTATAGCCCATGGTCCAAAATGATGAGAAACAAGGATAACTTTTTTTTTCAAAATTTCAAAAAACATGGGCTATAACCCATCGTTTTTGTCATTTCGTCATTTTTTTTAAATCCTCAAAAATGATGAAAAACGGCGCGCTATAGTATGCCGTACGATATGGGCTATAGCCCATGGTCCAAAATGATGAGAAACGAGGCTAACTTTTTTTTCAAAATTTCAAAAAACATGGGCTATAACCCATCGTTTTTGTCATTTCGTCATTTTTTTCAAATCGTCAAAAATGATGAAAAACGGCGCGCTATAGTATGCCGTACGATATGGGCTATAGCCCATGGTCCAAAATGATGAGAAACGAGGCTAACTTTTTTTTTCAAAATTTCAAAAAACATGGGCTATAACCCATCGTTTTTGTCATTTTGTCATTTTTTTCAAATCCTCAAAATTGATGAAAAACGGCGCGCTATAGTATGCCGTACGATATGGGCTATAGCCCATGGTCCAAAATGATGAGAAACGAGGCTAACTTTTTTTTCCAAAATTTCAAAAGCATGGGCTATAACCCATCGTTTTTGTCATTTCGTCATTTTTTTCAAATCCTCAAAATTGATGAAAAACGGCGCGCTATAGTATGCCGTACGATATGGGCTATAGCCCATGGTCCAAAATGATGAGAAACGAGGCTAACTTTTTTTTTCAAAATTTCAAAAGCATGGGCTATAACCCATCGTTTTTGTCATTTCGTCATTTTTTTTAAATCGTCAAAAATGAAGAAAAACGGCGCGCTATAGTATGCCGTACGATATGGGCTATAGCCCATGGTCCAAAATGATGAGAAACGAGGCTAACTTTTTTTTTCAAAATTTCAAAAAACATGGGCTATAACCCATCGTTTTTGTCATTTTGTCATTTTTTTCAAATCCTCAAAAATGATGAAAAACGGCGCGCTATAGTATGCCGTACGATATGGGCTATAGCCCATGGTCCAAAATGATGAGAAACGAGGCTAATTTTTTTTTTCAAAATTTCAAAAACATGGGCTATAACCCATCGTTTTTGTCATTTCGTCATTTTTTTCAAATCGTCAAAAATGATGAAAAACGGCGCGCTATAGTATGCCGTACGATATGGGCTATAGCCCATGGTCCAAAATGATGAGAAACGAGGCTAACTTTTTTTTTCAAAATTTCAAAAAACATGGGCTATAACCCATCGTTTTTGTCATTTTGTCATTTTTTTCAAATGCTCAAAAATGATGAAAAACGGCGCGCTATAGTATGCCGTACGATATGGGCTATAGCCCATGGTCCAAAATGATGAGAAACGAGGCTAACTTTTTTTTTCAAAATTTCAAAAACATGGGCTATAACCCATCGTTTGTGTCATTTTGTCATTTTTTTCAAATCCTCAAAAATGATGAAAAACGGCGCGCTATAGTATGCCGTACGATATGGGCTATAGCCCATGGTCCAAAATGCTGAGAAACGAGGCTAACTTTTTTTTCCAACATTTCAAAAAACATGGGCTATAACCCATCGTTTTTGTCATTTCGTCATTTTTTTCAAATCCTCAAAAATGATGAAAAACGGCGCGCTATAGTATGCCGTACGATATGGGCTATAGCCCATGGTCCAAAATGATGAGAAACGAGGCTAACTTTTTTTTTCAAAATTTCAAAAACATGGGCTATAACCCATCGTTTTTGTAATTTTGTCATTTTTTTCAAATCCTCAAAAATGATGAAAAACGGCGCGCTATAGTATGCCGTACGATATGGGCTATAGCCCATGGTCCAAAATGATGAGAAACGAGGCTAACTTTTTTTTTTCAAAATTTCAAAAACATGGGCTATAACCCATCGTTTTTGTCATTTCGTCATTTTTTTCAAATCGTCAAAAATGATGAAAAACGGCGCGCTATAGTATGCCGTACGATATGGGCTATAGCCCATGGTCCAAAATGATGAGAAACGAGGCTAACTTTTTTTTTCAAAATTTCAAAAAACATGGGCTATAACCCATCGTTTTTGTCATTTTGTCATTTTTTTCAAATCCTCAAAATTGATGAAAAACGGCGCGCTATAGTATGCCGTACGATATGGGCTATAGCCCATGGTCCAAAATGATGAGAAACGAGGCTAACTTTTTTTTTCAAAATTTCAAAAGCATGGGCTATAACCCATCGTTTTTGTCATTTCGTCATTTTTTTCAAATCGTCAAAAATGATGAAAAACGGCGCGCTATAGTATGCCGTACGATATGGGCTATAGCCCATGGTCCAAAATGATGAGAAACGAGGCTAACTTTTTTTTTTTTAATTTCAAAAAACATGGGCTATAACCCATCGTTTTTGTCATTTTGTCATTTTTTTCAAATCCTCAAAAATGATGAAAAACGGCGCGCTATAGTATGCCGTACGATATGGGCTATAGCCCATTGTCCAAAATGATGAGAAACGAGGCTAATTTTTTTTTTCAAAATTTCAAAAACATGGGCTATAACCCATCGTTTTTGTCATTTCGTCATTTTTTTCAAATCGTCAAAAATGATGAAAAACGGCGCGCTATAGTATGCCGTACGATATGGGCTATAGCCCATGGTCCAAAATGATGAGAAACGAGGCTAACTTTTTTTTTCAAAATTTCAAAAAACATGGGCTATAACCCATCGTTTTTGTCATTTTGTCATTTTTTTCAAATGCTCAAAAATGATGAAAAACGGCGCGCTATAGTATGCCGTACGATATGGGCTATAGCCCATGGTCCAAAATGATGAGAAACGAGGCTAACATTTTTTTTCAAAATTTCAAAAACATGGGCTATAACCCATCGTTTGTGTCATTTTGTCATTTTTTTCAAATCCTCAAAAATGATGAAAAACGGCGCGCTATAGTATGCCGTACGATATGGGCTATAGCCCATGGTCCAAAATGATGAGAAACGAGGCTAACTTTTTTTTTCAACATTTCAAAAAAGATGGGCTATAACCCATCGTTTTTGTCATTTCGTCATTTTTTTCAAATCCTCAAAAATGATGAAAAACGGCGCGCCATAGTATGCCGTACGATATGGGCTATAGCCCATGGTCCAAAATGATGAGAAACGAGGCTAACTTTTTTTTTCAAAATTTCAAAAAACATGGGCTATAACCCATCGTTTTTGTCATTTTTTTCAAATCCTCAAAAATGATGAAAAACGGCGCGCTATAGTATGCCGTACGATATGGGCTATAGCCCATGGTCCAAAATGATGAGAAACGAGGCTAACTTTTTTTTCAAAATTTCAAAAAACATGGGCTATAACCCATCGTTTTTGTCATTTCGTCATTTTTTTCAAATCGTCAAAAATGATGAAAAACGGTGCGCTATAGTATGCCGTACGATATGGGCTATAGCCCATGGTCCAAAATGATGAGAAACGAGGCTAACTTTTTTATTTTTTATTTCAAAAAACATGGGCTATAACCCATCGTTTTTGTCATTTTGTAATTTTTTTCGAATCCTCAAAATTGATGAAAAACGGCGCGCTATAGTATGCCGTACGATATGGGCTATAGCCCATGGTCCAAAATGATGAGAAACGAGGCTAACTTTTTTTTCAAAATTTCAAAAGCATGGGCTATAACCCATCGTTTTTGTCATTTCGTCATTTTTTTCAAATCGTCAAAAATGATGAAAAACGGCGCGCTATAGTATGCCGTACGATATGGGCTATAGCCCATGGTCCAAAATGATGAGAAACGAGGCTAACTTTTTTTTTCAAAATTTCAAAAAACATGGGCTATAACCCATCGTTTTTGTCATTTTGTCATTTTTTTCAAATCCTCAAAAATGATGAAAACGGCGCGCTATAGTATGCCGTACGATATGGGCTATAGCCCATGGTCCAAAATGATGAGAAACGAGGCTAACTTTTTTTTTCAAATTTTCAAAAAACATGGGCTATAACCCATCGTTTTTGTCATTTCGTCATTTTTTTTAAATCCTCAAAAATGATGAAAAACGGCGCGCTATAGTATGCCGTACGATATGGGCTATAGCCCATGGTCCAAAATGATGAGAAACGAGGCTAACTTTTTTTTTCAAAATTTCAAAAAACATGGGCTATAACCCATCGTTTTTGTCATTTCGTCATTTTTTTCAAATCGTCAAAAATGATGAAAAACGGCGCGCTATAGTATGCCGTACGATATGGGCTATAGCCCATGGTCCAAAATGATGAGAAACGAGGCTAACTTTTTTTTTCAAAATTTCAAAAAACATGGGCTATAACCCATCGTTTTTGTCATTTTGTCATTTTTTTCAAATCCTCAAAATTGATGAAAAACGGCGCGCTATAGTATGCCGTACGATATGGGCTATAGCCCATGGTCCAAAATGATGAGAAACGAGGCTAACTTTTTTTTCCAAAATTTCAAAAGCATGGGCTATAACCCATCGTTTTTGTCATTTCGTCTTTTTTTTCAAATCCTCAAAAATGATGAAAAACGGCGCGCTATAGTATGCCGTACGATATGGGCTATAGCCCATGGTCCAAAATGATGAGAAACGAGGCTAACTTTTTTTTCCAACATTTCAAAAAACATGGGCTATAACCCATCGTTTTTGTCATTTCGTCATTTTTTTCAATTCCTCAAAAATGATGAAAAACGGCGCGCTATAGTATGCCGTACGATATGGGCTATAGCCCATGGTCCAAAATGATGAGAAACAAGGATAACTTTTTTTTTCAAAATTTCAAAAAACATGGGCTATAACCCATCGTTTTTGTCATTTCGTCATTTTTTTTAAATCCTCAAAAATGATGAAAAACGGCGCGCTATAGTATGCCGTACGATATGGGCTATAGCCCATGGTCCAAAATGATGAGAAACGAGGCTAACTTTTTTTTCAAAATTTCAAAAAACATGGGCTATAACCCATCGTTTTTGTCATTTCGTCATTTTTTTCAAATCGTCAAAAATGATGAAAAACGGCGCGCTATAGTATGCCGTACGATATGGGCTATAGCCCATGGTCCAAAATGATGAGAAACGAGGCTAACTTTTTTTTTCAAAATTTCAAAAAACATGGGCTATAACCCATCGTTTTTGTCATTTTGTCATTTTTTTCAAATCCTCAAAATTGATGAAAAACGGCGCGCTATAGTATGCCGTACGATATGGGCTATAGCCCATGGTCCAAAATGATGAGAAACGAGGCTAACTTTTTTTTCCAAAATTTCAAAAGCATGGGCTATAACCCATTGTTTTTGTCATTTCGTCATTTTTTTCAAATCCTCAAAATTGATGAAAAACGGCGCGCTATAGTATGCCGTACGATATGGGCTATAGCCCATGGTCCAAAATGATGAGAAACGAGGCTAACTTTTTTTTTCAAAATTTCAAAAGCATGGGCTATAACCCATCGTTTTTGTCATTTCGTCATTTTTTTTAAATCGTCAAAAATGAAGAAAAACGGCGCGCTATAGTATGCCGTACGATATGGGCTATAGCCCATGGTCCAAAATGATGAGAAACGAGGCTAACTTTTTTTTTCAAAATTTCAAAAAACATGGGCTATAACCCATCGTTTTTGTCATTTTGTCATTTTTTTCAAATCCTCAAAAATGATGAAAAACGGCGCGCTATAGTATGCCGTACGATATGGGCTATAGCCCATGGTCCAAAATGATGAGAAACGAGGCTAATTTTTTTTTTCAAAATTTCAAAAACATGGGCTATAACCCATCGTTTTTGTCATTTCGTCATTTTTTTCAAATCGTCAAAAATGATGAAAAACGGCGCGCTATAGTATGCCGTACGATATGGGCTATAGCCCATGGTCCAAAATGATGAGAAACGAGGCTAACTTTTTTTTTCAAAATTTCAAAAAACATGGGCTATAACCCATCGTTTTTGTCATTTTGTCATTTTTTTCAAATGCTCAAAAATGATGAAAAACGGCGCGCTATAGTATGCCGTACGATATGGGCTATAGCCCATGGTCCAAAATGATGAGAAACGAGGCTAACTTTTTTTTTCAAAATTTCAAAAACATGGGCTATAACCCATCGTTTGTGTAATTTTGTCATTTTTTTCAAATCCTCAAAAATGATGAAAAACGGCGCGCTATAGTATGCCGTACGATATGGGCTATAGCCCATGGTCCAAAATGCTGAGAAACGAGGCTAACTTTTTTTTCCAACATTTCAAAAAACATGGGCTATAACCCATCGTTTTTGTCATTTCGTCATTTTTTTCAAATCCTCAAAAATGATGAAAAACGGCGCGCTATAGTATGCCGTACGATATGGGCTATAGCCCATGGTCCAAAATGATGAGAAACGAGGCTAACTTTTTTTTTCAAAATTTCAAAAACATGGGCTATAACCCATCGTTTTTGTAATTTTGTCATTTTTTTCAAATCCTCAAAAATGATGAAAAACGGCGCGCTATAGTATGCCGTACGATATGGGCTATAGCCCATGGTCCAAAATGATGAGAAACGAGGCTAACTTTTTTTTTTCAAAATTTCAAAAACATGGGCTATAACCCATCGTTTTTGTCATTTCGTCATTTTTTTCAAATCGTCAAAAATGATGAAAAACGGCGCGCTATAGTATGCCGTACGATATGGGCTATAGCCCATGGTCCAAAATGATGAGAAACGAGGCTAACTTTTTTTTTCAAAATTTCAAAAAACATGGGCTATAACCCATCGTTTTTGTCATTTTGTCATTTTTTTCAAATCCTCAAAATTGATGAAAAACGGCGCGCTATAGTATGCCGTACGATATGGGCTATAGCCCATGGTCCAAAATGATGAGAAACGAGGCTAACTTTTTTTTTCAAAATTTCAAAAGCATGGGCTATAACCCATCGTTTTTGTCATTTCGTCATTTTTTTCAAATCGTCAAAAATGATGAAAAACGGCGCGCTATAGTATGCCGTACGATATGGGCTATAGCCCATGGTCCAAAATGATGAGAAACGAGGCTAACTTTTTTTTTTTTAATTTCAAAAAACATGGGCTATAACCCATCGTTTTTGTCATTTTGTCATTTTTTTCAAATCCTCAAAAATGATGAAAAACGGCGCGCTATAGTATGCCGTACGATATGGGCTATAGCCCATTGTCCAAAATGATGAGAAACGAGGCTAATTTTTTTTTTCAAAATTTCAAAAACATGGGCTATAACCCATCGTTTTTGTCATTTCGTCATTTTTTTCAAATCGTCAAAAATGATGAAAAACGGCGCGCTATAGTATGCCGTACGATATGGGCTATAGCCCATGGTCCAAAATGATGAGAAACGAGGCTAACTTTTTTTTTCAAAATTTCAAAAAACATGGGCTATAACCCATCGTTTTTGTCATTTTGTCATTTTTTTCAAATGCTCAAAAATGATGAAAAACGGCGCGCTATAGTATGCCGTACGATATGGGCTATAGCCCATGGTCCAAAATGATGAGAAACGAGGCTAACATTTTTTTTCAAAATTTCAAAAACATGGGCTATAACCCATCGTTTGTGTCATTTTGTCATTTTTTTCAAATCCTCAAAAATGATGAAAAACGGCGCGCTATAGTATGCCGTACGATATGGGCTATAGCCCATGGTCCAAAATGATGAGAAACGAGGCTAACTTTTTTTTTCAACATTTCAAAAAAGATGGGCTATAACCCATCGTTTTTGTCATTTCGTCATTTTTTTCAAATCCTCAAAAATGATGAAAAACGGCGCGCTATAGTATGCCGTACGATATGGGCTATAGCCCATGGTCCAAAATGATGAGAAACGAGGCTAACTTTTTTTTTCAAAATTTCAAAAAACATGGGCTATAACCCATCGTTTTTGTCATTTTTTTCAAATCCTCAAAAATGATGAAAAACGGCGCGCTATAGTATGCCGTACGATATGGGCTATAGCCCATGGTCCAAAATGATGAGAAACGAGGCTAACTTTTTTTTCAAAATTTCAAAAAACATGGGCTATAACCCATCGTTTTTGTCATTTCGTCATTTTTTTCAAATCGTCAAAAATGATGAAAAACGGCGCGCTATAGTATGCCGTACGATATGGGCTATAGCCCATGGTCCAAAATGATGAGAAACGAGGCTAACTTTTTTATTTTTTATTTCAAAAAACATGGGCTATAACCCATCGTTTTTGTCATTTTGTAATTTTTTTCAAATCCTCAAAATTGATGAAAAACGGCGCGCTATAGTATGCCGTACGATATGGGCTATAGCCCATGGTCCAAAATGATGAGAAACGAGGCTAACTTTTTTTTCAAAATTTCAAAAGCATGGGCTATAACCCATCGTTTTTGTCATTTCGTCATTTTTTTCAAATCGTCAAAAATGATGAAAAACGGCGCGCTATAGTATGCCGTACGATATGGGCTATAGCCCATGGTCCAAAATGATGAGAAACGAGGCTAACTTTTTTTTTCAAAATTTCAAAAAACATGGGCTATAACCCATCGTTTTTGTCATTTTGTCATTTTTTTCAAATCCTCAAAAATGATGAAAACGGCGCGCTATAGTATGCCGTACGATATGGGCTATAGCCCATGGTCCAAAATGATGAGAAACGAGGCTAACTTTTTTTTTCAAATTTTCAAAAAACATGGGCTATAACCCATCGTTTTTGTCATTTCGTCATTTTTTTTAAATCCTCAAAAATGATGAAAAACGGTGCGCTTTAGTATGCCGTACGATATGGGCTATAGCCCATGGTCCAAAATGATGAGAAACGAGGCTAACTTTTTTTTTCAAAATTTCAAAAGCATGGGCTATAACCCATCGTTTTTGTCATTTCGTCATTTTTTTCAAATCGTCAAAAATGATGAAAAACGGCGCGCTATAGTATGCCGTACGATATGGGCTATAGCCCATGGTCCAAAATGATGAGAAACGAGGCTAACTTTTTTATTTTTTATTTCAAAAAACATGGGCTATAACCCATCGTTTTTGTCATTTTGTCATTTTTTTCAAATCCTCAAAATTGATGAAAAACGGCGCGCTATAGTATGCCGTACGATATGGGCTATAGCCCATGGTCCAAAATGATGAGAAACGAGGCTAACTTTTTTTTCAAAATTTCAAAAGCATGGGCTATAACCCATCGTTTTTGTCATTTCGTCATTTTTTTCAAATCGTCAAAAATGATGAAAAACGGCGCGCTATAGTATGCCGTACGATATGGGCTATAGCCCATGGTCCAAAATGATGAGAAACGAGGCTAACTTTTTTTTTCAAAATTTCAAAAAACATGGGCTATAACCCATCGTTTTTGTCATTTTGTCATTTTTTTCAAATCCTCAAAA
This sequence comes from Protomyctophum bolini, assembly GCF_963924005.1. Lineage (NCBI taxonomy): Eukaryota > Metazoa > Chordata > Actinopteri > Myctophiformes > Myctophidae > Protomyctophum > Protomyctophum bolini. The sequence goes on from NC_137876.1 coordinate 21,288,089, forward strand.
ATGATGAAAACGGCGCGCTATAGTATGCCGTACGATATGGGCTATAGCCCATGGTCCAAAATGATGAGAAACGAGGCTAACTTTTTTTTTCAAATTTTCAAAAAACATGGGCTATAACCCATCGTTTTTGTCATTTCGTCATTTTTTTTAAATCCTCAAAAATGATGAAAAACGGTGCGCTTTAGTATGCCGTACGATATGGGCTATAGCCCATGGTCCAAAATGATGAGAAACGAGGCTAACTTTTTTTTTCAAAATTTCAAAAGCATGGGCTATAACCCATCGTTTTTGTCATTTCGTCATTTTTTTCAAATCGTCAAAAATGATGAAAAACGGCGCGCTATAGTATGCCGTACGATATGGGCTATAGCCCATGGTCCAAAATGATGAGAAACGAGGCTAACTTTTTTTTTCAAAATTTCAAAAAACATGGGCTATAACCCATCGTTTTTGTCATTTTGTCATTTTTTTCAAATGCTCAAAAATGATGAAAAACGGCGCGCTATAGTATGCCGTATGATATGGGCTATAGCCCATGGTCCAAAATGATGAGAAACGAGGCTAACTTTTTTTTTCAAAATTTCAAAAACATGGGCTATAACCCATCGTTTGTGTCATTTTGTCATTTTTTTCAAATCCTCAAAAATGATGAAAAACGGCGCGCTATAGTATGCCGTACGATATGGGCTATAGCCCATGGTCCAAAATGATGAGAAACGAGGCTAACTTTTTTTTTCAACATTTCAAAAAAGATGGGCTATAACCCATCGTTTTTGTCATTTCGTCATTTTTTTCAAATCCTCAAAAATGATGAAAAACGGCGCGCTATAGTATGCCGTACGATATGGGCTATAGCCCATGGTCCAAAATGATGAGAAACGAGGCTAACTTTTTTTTTCAAAATTTCAAAAAACATGGGCTATAACTCATCGTTTTTGTCATTTGTTTCAAATCCTCAAAAATGATGAAAAACGGCGCGCTATAGTATGCCGTACGATATGGGCTATAGCCCATGGTCCAAAATGATGAGAAACGAGGCTAACTTTTTTTTCAAAATTTCAAAAAACATGGCCTATAACCCATCGTTTTTGTCATTTCGTCATTTTTTTCAAATCGTCAAAAATGATGAAAAACGGCGCGCTATAGTATGCCGTACGATATGGGCTATAGCCCATAGTCCAAAATGATGAGAAACGAGGCTAACTTTTTTTTTCAAAATTTCAAAAAACATGGGCTATAACCCATCGTTTTTGTCATTTTGTCATTTTTTTCAAATCCTCAAAAATGATGAAAAACGGCACGCTATAGTATGCCGTACGATATGGGCTATAGCCCATGGTCCAAAATGATGAGAAACGAGGCTAAATTTCTTTTCCAAAATTTCAAAAACATGGGCTATAACCCATCGTTTTTGTCATTTCGTCATTTTTTTCAAATTGTCAAAAATGATGAAAAACAGCGCGCTATAGTATGCCGTACGATATGGGCTATAGCCCATGGTCCAAAATGATGAGAAACGAGGCTAACTTTTTTTTTCAAAATTTCAAAAAACATGGGCTATAACCCATCGTTTTTGTCATTTTGTCGTTTTTTTCAAATGCTAAAAAATGATGAAAAACGGCGCGCTATAGTATGCCGTACGATATGGGCTATAGCCCATGGTCCAAAATGATGAGAAACGAGGCTAACTTTTTTTTTCAAAATTTCAAAAAAATGGGCTATAACCCATCGTTTTTGTCATTTCGTCATTTTTTTCAAATCCTCAAAAATGATGAAAAACGGCGCGCTATAGTATGCCGTACAATATGGGCTATAGCCCATGGTCCAAAATGATGAGAAACGAGGCTAACTTTTTTTTCAAAATTTCAAAAAACATGGGCTATAACCCATCGTTTTTGTCATTTCGTCATTTTTTTCAAATGCTCAAAAATGATGAAAAACGGCGCGCTATAGTATGCCGTACGATATGGGCTATAGCCCATGGTCCAAAATGATGAGAAACGAGGCTAACTTTTTTTTTCAAAATTTCAAAAAACATGGGCTATAACCCATCGTTTTTGTCATTTTGTCATTTTTTTCAAATCCTCAAAATTGATGAAAAACGGCGCGCTATAGTATGCCGTACGATATGGGCTATAGCCCATGGTCCAAAATGATGAGAAACGAGGTAACTTTTTTTTTCAAAATTTCAAAAGCATGGGCTATAACCCATCGTTTTTGTCATTTCGTCATTTTTTTCAAATCGTCAAAAATGATGAAAAACGGCGCGCTATAGTATGCCGTACGATATGGGCTATAGCCCATGGTCCAAAATGATGAGAAACGAGGCTAACTTTTTTTTTTTTAATTTAAAAAAACATGGGCTATAACCCATCGTTTTTGTCATTTTGTCATTTTTTTCAAATCCTCAAAAATGATGAAAAACGGCGCGCTATAGTATGCCGTACGATATGGGCTATAGCCCATTGTCCAAAATGATGAGAAACGAGGCTAATTTTTTTTTTCAAAATTTCAAAAACATGGGCTATAACCCATCGTTTTTGTCATTTCGTCATTTTTTTCAAATCGTCAAAAATGATGAAAAACGGCGCGCTATAGTATGCCGTACGATATGGGCTATAGCCCATGGTCCAAAATGATGAGAAACGAGGCTAACTTTTTTTTTCAAAATTTCAAAAAACATGGGCTATAACCCATCGTTTTTGTCATTTTGTCATTTTTTTCAAATGCTCAAAAATGATGAAAAACGGCGCGCTATAGTATGCCGTACGATATGGGCTATAGCCCATGGTCCAAAATGATGAGAAACGAGGCTAACATTTTTTTTCAAAATTTCAAAAACATGGGCTATAACCCATCGTTTGTGTCATTTTGTCATTTTTTTCAAATCCTCAAAAATGATGAAAAACGGCGCGCTATAGTATGCCGTACGATATGGGCTATAGCCCATGGTCCAAAATGATGAGAAACGAGGCTAACTTTTTTTTTCAACATTTCAAAAAAGATGGGCTATAACCCATCGTTTTTGTCATTTCGTCATTTTTTTCAAATCCTCAAAAATGATGAAAAACGGCGCGCTATAGTATGCCGTACGATATGGGCTATAGCCCATGGTCCAAAATGATGAGAAACGAGGCTAACTTTTTTTTTCAAAATTTCAAAAAACATGGGCTATAACCCATCGTTTTTGTCATTTTTTTCAAATCCTCAAAAATGATGAAAAACGGCGCGCTATAGTATGCCGTACGATATGGGCTATAGCCCATGGTCCAAAATGATGAGAAACGAGGCTAACTTTTTTTTCAAAATTTCAAAAAACATGGGCTATAACCCATCGTTTTTGTCATTTCGTCATTTTTTTCAAATCGTCAAAAATGATGAAAAACGGCGCGCTATAGTATGCCGTACGATATGGGCTATAGCCCATGGTCCAAAATGATGAGAAACGAGGCTAACTTTTTTATTTTTTATTTCAAAAAACATGGGCTATAACCCATCGTTTTTGTCATTTTGTCATTTTTTTCAAATCCTCAAAATTGATGAAAAACGGCGCGCTATAGTATGCCGTACGATATGGGCTATAGCCCATGGTCCAAAATGATGAGAAACGAGGCTAACTTTTTTTTCAAAATTTCAAAAGCATGGGCTATAACCCATCGTTTTTGTCATTTCGTCATTTTTTTCAAATCGTCAAAAATGATGAAAAACGGCGCGCTATAGTATGCCGTACGATATGGGCTATAGCCCATGGTCCAAAATGATGAGAAACGAGGCTAACTTTTTTTTTCAAAATTTCAAAAAACATGGGCTATAACCCATCGTTTTTGTCATTTTGTCATTTTTTTCAAATCCTCAAAAATGATGAAAACGGCGCGCTATAGTATGCCGTACGATATGGGCTATAGCCCATGGTCCAAAATGATGAGAAACGAGGCTAACTTTTTTTTTCAAATTTTCAAAAAACATGGGCTATAACCCATCGTTTTTGTCATTTCGTCATTTTTTTTAAATCCTCAAAAATGATGAAAAACGGCGCGCTTTAGTATGCCGTACGATATGGGCTATAGCCCATGGTCCAAAATGATGAGAAACGAGGCTAACTTTTTTTTTCAAAATTTCAAAAGCATGGGCTATAACCCATCGTTTTTGTCATTTCGTCATTTTTTTCAAATCGTCAAAAATGATGAAAAACGGCGCGCTATAGTATGCCGTACGATATGGGCTATAGCCCATGGTCCAAAATGATGAGAAACGAGGCTAACTTTTTTTTTTTTAATTTAAAAAAACATGGGCTATAACCCATCGTTTTTGTCATTTTGTCATTTTTTTCAAATCCTCAAAAATGATGAAAAACGGCGCGCTATAGTATGCCGTACGATATGGGCTATAGGCCATTGTCCAAAATGATGAGAAACGAGGCTAATTTTTTTTTTCAAAATTTCAAAAACATGGGCTATAACCCATCGTTTTTGTCATTTCGTCATTTTTTTCAAATCGTCAAAAATGATGAAAAACGGCGCGCTATAGTATGCCGTACGATATGGGCTATAGCCCATGGTCCAAAATGATGAGAAACGAGGCTAACTTTTTTTTTCAAAATTTCAAAAAACATGGGCTATAACCCATCGTTTTTGTCATTTTGTCATTTTTTTCAAATGCTCAAAAATGATGAAAAACGGCGCGCTATAGTATGCCGTATGATATGGGCTATAGCCCATGGTCCAAAATGATGAGAAACGAGGCTAACTTTTTTTTTCAAAATTTCAAAAACATGGGCTATAACCCATCGTTTGTGTCATTTTGTCATTTTTTTCAAATCCTCAAAAATGATGAAAAACGGCGCGCTATAGTATGCCGTACGATATGGGCTATAGCCCATGGTCCAAAATGATGAGAAACGAGGCTAACTTTTTTTTTCAACATTTCAAAAAAGATGGGCTATAACCCATCGTTTTTGTCATTTCGTCATTTTTTTCAAATCCTCAAAAATGATGAAAAACGGCGCGCTATAGTATGCCGTACGATATGGGCTATAGCCCATGGTCCAAAATGATGAGAAACGAGGCTAACTTTTTTTTTCAAAATTTCAAAAAACATGGGCTATAACTCATCGTTTTTGTCATTTTTTTTCAAATCCTCAAAAATGATGAAAAACGGCGCGCTATAGTATGCCGTACGATATGGGCTATAGCCCATGGTCCAAAATGATGAGAAACGAGGCTAACTTTTTTTTCAAAATTTCAAAAAACATGGGCTATAACCCATCGTTTTTGTCATTTCGTCATTTTTTTCAAATCGTCAAAAATGATGAAAAACGGCGCGCTATAGTATGCCGTACGATATGGGCTATAGCCCATGGTCCAAAATGATGAGAAACGAGGCTAACTTTTTTTTTTTTTTTTTTTTAAACATGGGCTATAACCCATCGTTTTTGTCATTTTGTCATTTTTTTCAAATCCTCAAAATTGATGAAAAACGGCGCGCTATAGTATGCCGTACGATATGGGCTATAGCCCATGGTCCAAAATGATGAGAAACGAGGCTAACTTTTTTTTTCAAAATTTCAAAAGCATGGCCTATAACCCATCGTTTTTGTCATTTCGTCATTTTTTTCAAATCGTCAAAAATGATGAAAAACGGCGCGCTATAGTATGCCGTACGATATGGGCTATAGCCCATGGTCCAAAATGATGAGAAACGAGGCTAACTTTTTTTTTCAAAATTTCAAAAAACATGGGCTATAACCCATCGTTTTTGTCATTTTGTCATTTTTTTCAAATCCTCAAAAATGATGAAAAACGGCACGCTATAGTATGCCGTACGATATGGGCTATAGCCCATGGTCCAAAATGATGAGAAACGAGGCTAAATTTCTTTTCCAAAATTTCAAAAACATGGGCTATAACCCATCGTTTTTGTCATTTTGTCGTTTTTTTCAAATGCTAAAAAATGATGAAAAACGGCGCGCTATAGTATGCCGTACGATATGGGCTATAGCCCATGGTCCAAAATGATGAGAAACGAGGCTAACTTTTTTTTTCAAAATTTCAAAAACATGGGCTATAACCCATCGTTTTTGTCATTTCGTCATTTTTTTCAAATCCTCAAAAATGATGAAAAACGGCGCGCTATAGTATGCCGTACGATATGGGCTTTAGCCCATGGTCCAAAATGATGAGAAACGAGGCTAACTTTTTTTTTCAAAATTTCAAAAAACATGGGCTATAACCCATCGTTTTTGTCATTTCGTCATTTTTTTCAAATCGTCAAAAATGATGAAAAACGGCGCGCTATAGTATGCCGTACGATATGGGCTATAGCCCATGGTCCAAAATGATGAGAAACGAGGCTAACTTTTTTTTTCAACATTTCAAAAAACATGGGCTATAACCCATCGTTTTTGTCATTTTGTCATTTTTTTCAAATGCTCAAAAATGATGAAAAACGGCGCGCTATAGTATGCCGTACGATATGGGCTATAGCCCATGGTCCAAAATGATGAGAAACGAGGCTAACTTTTTTTTTTTTAATTTCAAAAACATGGGCTATAACCCATCGTTTTTGTCATTTCGTCTTTTCTTTCAAATCCTCAAAAATGATGAAAAACGGCGCGCTATAGTATGCCGTACGATATGGGCTATAGCCCATGGTCCAAAATGATGAGAAACGAGGCTAATTTTTTTTTCCAAAATTTCAAAAACATGGGCTATAACCCATCGTTTTTGTCATTTCGTCATTTTTTTCAAATCGTCAAAAATGATGAAAAACGGCGCGCTATAGTATGCCGTACGATATGGGCTATAGCCCATGGTCCAAAATGATGAGAAACGAGGCTAACTTTTTTTTTCAAAATTTCAAAAAACATGGGCTATAACCCATCGTTTTTGTCATTTTGTCGTTTTTTTCAAATGCTCAAAAATGATGAAAAACGGCGCGCTATAGTATGCCGTACGATATGGGCTATAGCCCATGGTCCAAAATGATGAGAAACGAGGCTAACTTTTTTTTTCAAAATTTCAAAAACATGGGCTATAACCCATCGTTTTTGTCATTTCGTCATTTTTTTCAAATCCTCAAAAATGATGAAAAACGGCGCGCTATAGTATGCCGTACGATATGGGCTATAGCCCATGGTCCAAAATGATGAGAAACGAGGCTAACTTTTTTTTTCAAAATTTCAAAAACATGGGCTATAACCCATCGTTTTTGTCATTTCGTCATTTTTTTCAAATCGTCAAAAATGATGAAAAACGGCGCGCTATAGTATGCCGTACGATATGGGCTATAGCCCATGGTCCAAAATGATGAGAAACGAGGCTAACTTTTTTTTTCAAAATTTCAAAAAACATGGGCTATAACCCATCGTTTTTGTCATTTTGTCATTTTTTTCAAATGCTCAAAAATGATGAAAAACGGCGCGCTATAGTATGCCGTACGATATGGGCTATAGCCCATGGTCCAAAATGATGAGAAACGAGGCTAACTTTTTTTTTCAAAATTTCAAAAACATGGGCTATAACCCATCGTTTTTGTCATTTCGTCTTTTCTTTCAAATCCTCAAAAATGATGAAAAACGGCGCGCTATAGTATGCCGTACGATATGGGCTATAGCCCATGGTCCAAAATGATGAGAAACGAGGCTAACTTTTTTTTTCAACATTTCAAAAAACATGGGCTATAACCCATCGTTTTTGTCATTTCGTCATTTTTTTCAAATCCTCAAAAATGATGAAAAACGGCGCGCTATAGTATGCCGTACGATATGGGCTATAGCCCATGGTCCAAAATGATGAGAAACGAGGCTAACTTTTTTTTTCAAAATTTCAAAAACATGGGCTATAACCCATCGTTTTTGTCATTTCGTCATTTTTTTCAAATCCTCAAAAATGATGAAAAACGGCGCGCTATAGTATGCCGTACGATATGGGCTATAGCCCATGGTCCAAAATGATGAGAAACGAGGCTAACTTTTTTTTTCAAAATTTCAAAAGCATGGGCTATAACCCATCGTTTTTGTCATTTCGTAATTTTTTTCAAATCGTCAAAAATGATGAAAAACGGCGCGCTATAGTATGCCGTACGATATGGGCTATAGCCCATGGTCCAAAATGATGAGAAACGAGGCTAATTTTTTTTCCCAAAATTTCAAAAACATGGGCTATAACCCATCGTTTTTGTCATTTCGTCATTTTTTTCAAATCGTCAAAAATGATGAAAAACGGCGCGCTATAGTATGCCGTACGATATGGGCTATAGCCCATGGTCCAAAATGATGAGAAACGAGGCTAACTTTTTTTTTCAAAATTTCAAAAAACATGGGCTATAACCCATCGTTTTTGTCATTTTGTCGTTTTTTTCAAATGCTCAAAAATGATGAAAAACGGCGCGCTATAGTATGCCGTACGATATGGGCTATAGCCCATGGTCCAAAATGATGAGAAACGAGGCTAACTTTTTTTTTCAAAATTTCAAAAACATGGGCTATAACCCATCGTTTTTGTCATTTCGTCATTTTTTTCAAATCCTCAAAAATGATGAAAAACGGCGCGCTATAGTATGCCGTACGATATGGGCTATAGCCCATGGTCCAAAATGATGAGAAACGAGGCTAACTTTTTTTTTCAACATTTCAAAAAACATGGGCTATAACCCATCGTTTTTGTCATTTCGTCATTTTTTTCAAATCGTCAAAAATGATGAAAAACGGCGCGCTATAGTATGCCGTACGATATGGGCTATAGCCCATGGTCCAAAATGATGAGAAACGAGGCTAACTTTTTTTTTCAAAATTTCAAAAAACATGGGCTATAACCCATCGTTTTTGTCATTTTGTCGTTTTTTTCAAATGCTCAAAAATGATGAAAAACGGCGCGCTATAGTATGCCGTACGATATGGGCTATAGCCCATGGTACAAAATGATGAGAAACGAGGCTAACTTTTTTTTTCAAAATTTCAAAAACATGGGCTATAACCCATCGTTTTTGTCATTTCGTCATTTTTTTCAAATCCTCAAAAATTATGAAAAACGGCGCGCTATAGTATGCCGTACGATATGGGCTATAGCCCATGGTCCAAAATGATGAGAAACGAGGCTAACTTTTTTTTTCAACATTTCAAAAAACATGGGCTATAACCCATCGTTTTTGTCATTTCGTCATTTTTTTCAAATCCTCAAAAATGATGAAAAACGGCGCGCTATAGTATGCCGTACGATATGGGCTATAGCCCATGGTCCAAAATGATGAGAAACGAGGCTAACTTTTTTTTTCAAAATTTCTAAAAACATGGGCTATAACCCATCGTTTTTGTCATTTTGTCGTTTTTTTCAAATGCTCAAAAATGATGAAAAACGGCGCGCTATAGTATGCCGTACGATATGGGCTATAGCCCATGGTCCAAAATGATGAGAAACGAGGCTAACTTTTTTTTTCAAAATTTCAAAAACATGGGCTATAACCCATCGTTTTTGTCATTTCGTCATTTTTTTCAAATCCTCAAAAATGATGAAAAACGGCGCGCTATAGTATGCCGTACGATATGGGCTATAGCCCATGGTCCAAAATGATGAGAAACGAGGCTAACTTTTTTTTTCAACATTTCAAAAAACATGGGCTATAACCCATCGTTTTTGTCATTTCGTCATTTTTTTCAAATCCTCAAAAATGATGAAAAACGGCGCGCTATAGTATGCCGTACGATATGGGCTATAGCCCATGGTCCAAAATGATGAGAAACGAGGCTAACTTTTTTTTCAAAATTTCAAAAAACATGGGCTATAACCCATCGTTTTTGTCATTTCGTCATTTTTTTCAAATCGTCAAAAATGATGAAAAACGGCGCACTATAGTATGCCGTACGATATGGGCTATAGCCCATGGTCCAAAATGATGAGAAACGAGGCTAACTTTTTTTTTCAAAATTTCAAAAAACATGGGCTATAACCCATCGTTTTTGTCATTTTGTCATTTTTTTCAAATCCTCAAAAATGATGAAAAACGGCGCGCTATAGTATGCCGTACGATATGGGCTATAGCCCATGGTCCAAAATGATGAGAAACGAGGCTAACTTTTTTTTCCAAAATTTCAAAAACATGGGCTATAACCCATCGTTTTTGTCATTTCGTCATTTTTTTCAAATCGTCAAAAATGATGAAAAACGGCGCGCTATAGTATGCCGTACGATATGGGCTATAGCCCATGGTCCAAAATGATGAGAAACGAGGCTAACTTTTTTTTTCAAAATTTCAAAAAACATGGGCTATAACCCATCGTTTTTGTCATTTTGTCGTTGTTTTTCAAATGCTCAAAAATGATGAAAAACGGCGCGCTATAGTATGCCGTACGATATGGGCTATAGCCCATGGTCCAAAATGATGAGAAACGAGGCTAACTTTTTTTTTCAAAATTTCAAAAACATGGGCTATAACCCATCGTTTTTGTCATTTCGTCATTTTTTTCAAATCCTCAAAAATTATGAAAAACGGCGCGCTATAGTATGCCGTACGATATGGGCTATAGCCCATGGTCCAAAATGATGAGAAACGAGGCTAACTTTTTTTTTCAACATTTCAAAAAACATGGGCTATAACCCATCGTTTTTGTCATTTCGTCATTTTTTTCAAATCCTCAAAAATGATGAAAAACGGCGCGCTATAGTATGCCGTACGATATGGGCTATAGCCCATGGTCCAAAATGATGAGAAACGAGGCTAACTTTTTTTTCAAAATTTCAAAAAACATGGGCTATAACCCATCGTTTTTGTCATTTCGTCATTTTTTTCAAATCGTCAAAAATGATGAAAAACGGCGCGCTATAGTATGCCGTACGATATGGGCTATAGCCCATGGTCCAAAATGATGAGAAACGAGGCTAACTTTTTTTTTCAAAATTTCAAAAAACATGGGCTATAACCCATCGTTTTTGTCATTTTGTCATTTTTTTCAAATGCTCAAAAATGATGAAAAACGGCGCGCTATAGTATGCCGTACGATATGGGCTATAGCCCATGGTCCAAAATGATGAGAAACGAGGCTAACTCTTTTTTTCAAAATTTCAAAAACATGGGCTATAACCCATCGTTTTTGTCATTTCGTCATTTTTTCAAATCGTCAAAAATTATGAAAAACGGCGCGCTATAGTATGCCGTACGATATGGGCTATAGCCCATGGTCCAAAATGATGAGAAACGAGGCTAACTTTTTTTTTCAACATTTCAAAAAACATGGGCTATAACCCATCGTTTTTGTCATTTCGTCATTTTTTTCAAATCCTCAAAAATGATGAAAAACGGCGCGCTATAGTATGCCGTACGATATGGGCTATAGCCCATGGTCCAAAATGATGAGAAACGAGGCTAACTTTTTTTTTCAAAATTTCAAAAAACATGGGCTATAACCCATCGTTTTTGTCATTTCGCCATTTTTTTTAAATCGTCAAAAATGATGAAAAACGGCGCGCTATAGTATGCCGTACGATATGGGCTATAGCCCATGGTCCAAAATGATGAGAAACGAGGCTAACTTTGTTTTTCAAAATTTCAAAAGCATGGGCTATAAGCCATCGTTTTTGTCATTTCGTCATTTTTTAAAAATCGTCAAAAATGATGAAAAGCGGCGCGCTATAGTATGCCGTACGATATGGGCTATAGCCCATGGTCCAAAATGATGAGAAACGAGGCTAACTTTTTTTTTCAAAACTTCAAAAAACATGGGCTATAACCCATCGTTTTTGTCATTTTGTCATTTTTTTCAAATCCTCAAAAATGATGAAAAACGGCGCGCTATAGTATGCCGTACGATATGGGCTATAGCCCATGGTCCAAAATGATGAGAAACGAGGCTAACTTTTTTTTTCAAAATTTCAAAAACATGGGCTATAACCCATCGTTTTTGTCATTTCGTCATTTTTTTCAAATCGTCAAAAATGATGAAAAACGGCGCGCTATAGTATGCCGTACGATATGGGCTATAGCCCATGGTCCAAAATGATGAGAAACGAGGCTAACTTTTTTTTTCAAAATTTCAAAAAACATGGGCTATAACCCATCGTTTTTGTCATTTTGTCATTTTTTTCAAATGCTCAAAAATGATGAAAAACGGCGCGCTATAGTATGCCGTATGATATGGGCTATAGCCCATGGTCCAAAATGATGAGAAACGAGGCTAACTTTTTTTTTCAACATTTCAAAAAACATGGGCTATAACCCATCGTTTTTGTCATTTCGTCATTTTTTTTAAATCCTCAAAAATGATGAAAAACGGCGCGCTATAGTATGCCGTACGATATGGGCTATAGCCCATGGTCCAAAATGATGAGAAACGAGGCTAACTTTTTTTTTCAAAATTTCAAAAACATGGGCTATAACCCATCGTTTTTGTCATTTCGTCATTTTTTTCAAATCCTCAAAAATGATGAAAAACGGCGCGCTATAGTATGCCGTACGATATGGGCTATAGCCCATGGTCCAAAATGATGAGAAACGAGGCTAACTTTTTTTTTCAAAATTTCAAAAAACATGGGCTATAACCCATCGTTTTTGTCATTTCGTCATTTTTTTCAAATCCTCAAAAATGATGAAAAACGGCGCGCTATAGTATGCCGTGCGATATGGGCTATAGCCCATGGTCCAAAATGATGAGAAACGAGGCTAACTTTTTTTTCAAAATTTCAAAAAACATGGGCTATAACCCATCGTTTTTGTCATTTCGTCATTTTTTTCAAATCGTCAAAAATGATGAAAAACGGCGCGCTATAGTATGCCGTACGATATGGGCTATAGCCCATGGTCCAAAATGATGAGAAACGAGGCTAACTTTTTTTTTCAAAATTTCAAAAAACATGGGCTATAACCCATCGTTTTTGTCATTTTGTCATTTTTTTCAAATCCTCAAAATTGATGAAAAACGGCGCGCTATAGTATGCCGTACGATATGGGCTATAGCCCATGGTCCAAAATGATGAGAAACGAGGCTAACTTTTTTTTTCAAAATTTCAAAAGCATGGGCTATAACCCATCGTTTTTGTCATTTCGTCATTTTTTTTAAATCGTCAAAAATGATGAAAAACGGCGCGCTATAGTATGCCGTACGATATGGGCTATAGCCCATGGTCCAAAATGATGAGAAACGAGGCTAACTTTTTTTTTCAAAATTTCAAAAACATGGGCTATAACCCATCGTTTTTGTCATTTCGTCATTTTTTTCAAATCCTCAAAAATGATGAAAAACGGCGCGCTATAGTATGCCGTACGATATGGGCTATAGCCCATGGTCCAAAATGATGAGAAACGAGGCTAACTTTTTTTTTCAAAATTTCAAAAAACATGGGCTATAACCCATCGTTTTTGTCATTTCGTCATTTTTTTCAAATCCTCAAAAATGATGAAAAACGGCGCGCTATAGTATGCCGTACGATATGGGCTATAGCCCATGGTCCAAAATGATGAGAAACGAGGCTAACTTTTTTTTCAAAATTTCAAAAAACATGGGCTATAACCCATCGTTTTTGTCATTTCGTCATTTTTTTCAAATCGTCAAAAATGATGAAAAACGGCGCGCTATAGTATGCCGTACGATATGGGCTATAGCCCATGGTCCAAAATGATGAGAAACGAGGCTAACTTTTTTTTTCAAAATTTCAAAAAACATGGGCTATAACCCATCGTTTTTGTCATTTCGTCATTTTTTTCAAATCGTCAAAAATGATGAAAAACGGCGCGCTATAGTATGCCGTACGATATGGGCTATAGCCCATGGTCCAAAATGATGAGAAACGAGGCTAACTTTTTTTTTCAAATTTTCAAAAGCATGGGCTATAACCCATCGTTTTTGTCATTTCGTCATTTTTTTAAAATCGTCAAAAATGATGAAAAACGGCGCGCTATAGTATGCCGTACGATATGGGCTATAGCCCATGGTCCAAAATGATGAGAAACGAGGCTAACTTTTTTTTTCAAAATTTCAAAAAACATGGGCTATAACCCATCGTTTTTGTCATTTTGTCATTTTTTTCAAATCCTCAAAAATGATGAAAAACGGCGCGCTATAGTATGCCGTACGATATGGGCTATAGCCCATGGTCCAAAATGATGAGAAACGAGGCTAATTTTTTTTTCCAAAATTTCAAAAACATGGGCTATAACCCATCGTTTTTGTCATTTCGTCATTTTTTTCAAATCGTCAAAAATGATGAAAAACGGCGCGCTATAGTATGCCGTACGATATGGGCTATAGCCCATGGTCCAAAATGATGAGAAACGAGGCTAACTTTTTTTTTCAACATTTCAAAAAACATGGGCTATAACCCATCGTTTTTGTCATTTCGTCATTTTTTTCAAATCGTCAAAAATGATGAAAAACGGCGCGCTATAGTATGCCGTACGATATGGGCTATAGCCCATGGTCCAAAATGATGAGAAACGAGGCTAACTTTTTTTTTCAAAATTTCAAAAAACATGGGCTATAACCCATCGTTTTTGTCATTTTGTCATTTTTTTCAAATCCTCAAAATTGATGAAAAACGGCGCGCTATAGTATGCCGTACGATATGGGCTATAGCCCATGGTCCAAAATGATGAGAAACGAGGCTAACTTTTTTTTTCAAATTTTCAAAAACATGGGCTATAACCCATCGTTTTTGTCATTTCGTCATTTTTTTCAAATCCTCAAAAATGATGAAAAACGGCGCGCTATAGTATGCCGTACGATATGGGCTATAGCCCATGGTCCAAAATGATGAGAAACGAGGCTAACTTTTTTTTTCAACATTTCAAAAAACATGGGCTATAACCCATCGTTTTTGTCATTTCGTCATTTTTTTCAAATCGTCAAAAATGATGAAAAACGGCGCGCTATAGTATGCCGTACGATATGGGCTATAGCCCATGGTCCAAAATGATGAGAAACGAGGCTAACTTTTTTTTTCAAAATTTCAAAAAACATGGGCTATAACCCATCGTTTTTGTCATTTTGTCATTTTTTTCAAATCCTCAAAATTGATGAAAAACGGCGCGCTATAGTATGCCGTACGATATGGGCTATAGCCCATGGTCCAAAATGATGAGAAACGAGGCTAACTTTTTTTTTCAAAATTTCAAAAGCATGGGCTATAACCCATCGTTTTTGTCATTTCGTCATTTTTTTCAAATCGTCAAAAATGATGAAAAACGGCGCGCTATAGTATGCCGTACGATATGGGCTATAGCCCATGGTCCAAAATGATGAGAAACGAGGCTAACTTTTTTTTTCAAAATTTCAAAAAACATGGGCTATAACCCATCGTTTTTGTCATTTTGTCATTTTTTTCAAATCCTCAAAAATGATGAAAAACGGCGCGCTATAGTATGCCGTACGATATGGGCTATAGCCCATGGTCCAAAATGATGAGAAACGAGGCTAAATTTTTTTTTCAAAATTTCAAAAACATGGGCTATAACCCATCGTTTTTGTCATTTTGTCATTTTTTTCAAATGCTCAAAAATGATGAAAAACGGCGCGCTATAGTATGCCGTACGATATGGGCTATAGCCCATGGTCCAAAATGATGAGAAACGAGGCTAACATTTTTTTTCAAAATTTCAAAAACATGGGCTATAACCCATCGTTTGTGTCATTTTGTCATTTTGTTCAAATCCTCAAAAATGATGAAAAACGGCGCGCTATAGTATGCCGTACGATATGGGCTATAGCCCATGGTCCAAAATGATGAGAAACGAGGCTAACTTTTTTTTTCAACATTTCAAAAAACATGGGCTATAACCCATCGTTTTTGTCATTTCGTCATTTTTTTAAAATGCTCAAAAATGATGAAAAACGGCGCGCTATAGTATGCCGTACGATATGGGCTATAGCCCATGGTCCAAAATGATGAGAAACGAGGCTAACATTTTTTTTCAAAATTTCAAAAACATGGGCTATAACCCATCGTTTGTGTCATTTTGTCATTTTTTTCAAATCCTCAAAAATGATGAAAAACGGCGCGCTATAGTATGCCGTACGATATGGGCTATAGCCCATGGTCCAAAATGATGAGAAACGAGGCTAACTTTTTTTTCAAAATTTCAAAAAACATGGGCTATAACCCATCGTTTTTGTCATTTCGTCATTTTTTTCAAATCGTCAAAAATGATGAAAAACGGCGCGCTATAGTATGCCGTACGATATGGGCTATAGCCCATGGTCCAAAATGATGAGAAACGAGGCTAACTTTTTTTTTTTTAATTTAAAAAAACATGGGCTATAACCCATCGTTTTTGTCATTTTGTCATTTTTTTCAAATCCTCAAAATTGATGAAAAACGGCGCGCTATAGTATGCCGTACGATATGGGCTATAGCCCATGGTCCAAAATGATGAGAAACGAGGCTAACTTTTTTTTTCAAAATTTCAAAAGCATGGGCTATAACCCATCGTTTTTGTCATTTCGTCATTTTTTTCAAATCGTCAAAAATGATGAAAAACGGCGCGCTATAGTATGCCGTACGATATGGGCTATAGCCCATGGTCCAAAATGATGAGAAACGAGGCTAACTTTTTTTTTCAAAATTTCAAAAAACATGGGCTATAACCCATCGTTTTTGTCATTTTGTCATTTTTTTCAAATCCTCAAAAATGATGAAAAACGGCGCGCTATAGTATGCCGTACGATATGGGCTATAGCCCATGGTCCAAAATGATGAGAAACGAGGCTAATTTTTTTTTCCAAAATTTCAAAAACATGGGCTATAACCCATCGTTTTTGTCATTTCGTCATTTTTTTTAAATCGTCAAAAATGATGAAAAACGGCGCGCTATAGTATGCCGTACGATATGGGCTATAGCCCATGGTCCAAAATGATGAGAAACGAGGCTAACTTTTTTTTTCAAAATTTCAAAAAACATGGGCTATAACCCATCGTTTTTGTCATTTTGTCGTCTTTTTCAAATGCTCAAAAATGATGAAAAACGGCGCGCTATAGTATGCCGTACGATATGGGCTATAGCCCATGGTCCAAAATGATGAGAAACGAGGCTAACTTTTTTTTTCAAAATTTCAAAAACATGGGCTATAACCCATCGTTTTTGTCATTTCGTCATTTTTTTCAAATCCTCAAAAATGATGAAAAACGGCGCGCTATAGTATGCCGTACGATATGGGCTATAGCCCATGGTCCAAAATGATGAGAAACGAGGCTAACTTTTTTTTTCAACATTTCAAAAAACATGGGCTATAACCCATCGTTTTTGTCATTTCGTCATTTTTTTCAAATCCTCAAAAATGATGAAAAACGGCGCGCTATAGTATGCCGTACGATATGGGCTATAGCCCATGGTCCAAAATGATGAGAAACGAGGCTAACTTTTTTTTTCAAAATTTCAAAAAACATGGGCTATAACCCATCGTTTTTGTCATTTCGTCATTTTTTTTAAATCCTCAAAAATGATGAAAAACGGCGCGCGCGCGCCGTACGATATGGGCTATAGCCCATGGTCCAAAATGATGAGAAACGAGGCTAACTTTTTTTTTTTTAATTTCAAAAAACATGGGCTATAACCCATCGTTTTTGTCATTTTGTCATTTTTTTCAAATCCTCAAAAATGATGAAAAACGGCGCGCTATAGTATGCCGTACGATATGGGCTATAGCCCATGGTCCAAAATGATGAGAAACGAGGCTAACTTTTTTTTTCAAAATTTCAAAAACATGGGCTATAACCCATCGTTTTTGTCATTTCGTCATTTTTTTCAAATCGTCAAAAATGATGAAAAACGGCGCGCTATAGTATGCCGTACGATATGGGCTATAGCCCATGGTCCAAAATGATGAGAAACGAGGCTAATTTTTTTTCCCAAAATTTCAAAAACATGGGCTATAACCCATCGTTTTTGTCATTTCGTCATTTTTTTCAAATCGTCAAAAATGATGAAAAACGGCGCGCTATAGTATGCCGTACGATATGGGCTATAGCCCATGGTCCAAAATGATGAGAAACGAGGCTAACTTTTTTTTTCAAAATTTCAAAAAACATGGGCTATAACCCATCGTTTTTGTCATTTTGTCGTTTTTTTCAAATGCTCAAAAATGATGAAAAACGGCGCGCTATAGTATGCCGTACGATATGGGCTATAGCCCATGGTCCAAAATGATGAGAAACGAGGCTAACTTTTTTTTTCAAAATTTCAAAAACATGGGCTATAACCCATCGTTTTTGTCATTTCGTCATTTTTTTCAAATCCTCAAAAATGATGAAAAACGGCGCGCTATAGTATGCCGTACGATATGGGCTATAGCCCATGGTCCAAAATGATGAGAAACGAGGCTAACTTTTTTTTTCAACATTTCAAAAAACATGGGCTATAACCCATCGTTTTTGTCATTTCGTCATTTTTTTCAAATCGTCAAAAATGATGAAAAACGGCGCGCTATAGTATGCCGTACGATATGGGCTATAGCCCATGGTCCAAAATGATGAGAAACGAGGCTAACTTTTTTTTTCAAAATTTCAAAAAACATGGGCTATAACCCATCGTTTTTGTCATTTTGTCGTTTTTTTCAAATGCTCAAAAATGATGAAAAACGGCGCGCTATAGTATGCCGTACGATATGGGCTATAGCCCATGGTACAAAATGATGAGAAACGAGGCTAACTTTTTTTTTCAAAATTTCAAAAACATGGGCTATAACCCATCGTTTTTGTCATTTCGTCATTTTTTTCAAATCCTCAAAAATTATGAAAAACGGCGCGCTATAGTATGCCGTACGATATGGGCTATAGCCCATGGTCCAAAATGATGAGAAACGAGGCTAACTTTTTTTTTCAACATTTCAAAAAACATGGGCTATAACCCATCGTTTTTGTCATTTCGTCATTTTTTTCAAATCCTCAAAAATGATGAAAAACGGCGCGCTATAGTATGCCGTACGATATGGGCTATAGCCCATGGTCCAAAATGATGAGAAACGAGGCTAACTTTTTTTTTCAAAATTTCTAAAAACATGGGCTATAACCCATCGTTTTTGTCATTTTGTCGTTTTTTTCAAATGCTCAAAAATGATGAAAAACGGCGCGCTATAGTATGCCGTACGATATGGGCTATAGCCCATGGTCCAAAATGATGAGAAACGAGGCTAACTTTTTTTTTCAAAATTTCAAAAACATGGGCTATAACCCATCGTTTTTGTCATTTCGTCATTTTTTTCAAATCCTCAAAAATGATGAAAAACGGCGCGCTATAGTATGCCGTACGATATGGGCTATAGCCCATGGTCCAAAATGATGAGAAACGAGGCTAACTTTTTTTTTCAACATTTCAAAAAACATGGGCTATAACCCATCGTTTTTGTCATTTCGTCATTTTTTTCAAATCCTCAAAAATGATGAAAAACGGCGCGCTATAGTATGCCGTACGATATGGGCTATAGCCCATGGTCCAAAATGATGAGAAACGAGGCTAACTTTTTTTTCAAAATTTCAAAAAACATGGGCTATAACCCATCGTTTTTGTCATTTCGTCATTTTTTTCAAATCGTCAAAAATGATGAAAAACGGCGCACTATAGTATGCCGTACGATATGGGCTATAGCCCATGGTCCAAAATGATGAGAAACGAGGCTAACTTTTTTTTTCAAAATTTCAAAAAACATGGGCTATAACCCATCGTTTTTGTCATTTTGTCATTTTTTTCAAATCCTCAAAAATGATGAAAAACGGCGCGCTATAGTATGCCGTACGATATGGGCTATAGCCCATGGTCCAAAATGATGAGAAACGAGGCTAACTTTTTTTTCCAAAATTTCAAAAACATGGGCTATAACCCATCGTTTTTGTCATTTCGTCATTTTTTTCAAATCGTCAAAAATGATGAAAAACGGCGCGCTATAGTATGCCGTACGATATGGGCTATAGCCCATGGTCCAAAATGATGAGAAACGAGGCTAACTTTTTTTTTCAAAATTTCAAAAAACATGGGCTATAACCCATCGTTTTTGTCATTTTGTCGTTGTTTTTCAAATGCTCAAAAATGATGAAAAACGGCGCGCTATAGTATGCCGTACGATATGGGCTATAGCCCATGGTCCAAAATGATGAGAAACGAGGCTAACTTTTTTTTTCAAAATTTCAAAAACATGGGCTATAACCCATCGTTTTTGTCATTTCGTCATTTTTTTCAAATCCTCAAAAATTATGAAAAACGGCGCGCTATAGTATGCCGTACGATATGGGCTATAGCCCATGGTCCAAAATGATGAGAAACGAGGCTAACTTTTTTTTTCAACATTTCAAAAAACATGGGCTATAACCCATCGTTTTTGTCATTTCGTCATTTTTTTCAAATCCTCAAAAATGATGAAAAACGGCGCGCTATAGTATGCCGTACGATATGGGCTATAGCCCATGGTCCAAAATGATGAGAAACGAGGCTAACTTTTTTTTCAAAATTTCAAAAAACATGGGCTATAACCCATCGTTTTTGTCATTTCGTCATTTTTTTCAAATCGTCAAAAATGATGAAAAACGGCGCGCTATAGTATGCCGTACGATATGGGCTATAGCCCATGGTCCAAAATGATGAGAAACGAGGCTAACTTTTTTTTTCAAAATTTCAAAAAACATGGGCTATAACCCATCGTTTTTGTCATTTTGTCATTTTTTTCAAATGCTCAAAAATGATGAAAAACGGCGCGCTATAGTATGCCGTACGATATGGGCTATAGCCCATGGTCCAAAATGATGAGAAACGAGGCTAACTCTTTTTTTCAAAATTTCAAAAACATGGGCTATAACCCATCGTTTTTGTCATTTCGTCATTTTTTCAAATCGTCAAAAATTATGAAAAACGGCGCGCTATAGTATGCCGTACGATATGGGCTATAGCCCATGGTCCAAAATGATGAGAAACGAGGCTAACTTTTTTTTTCAACATTTCAAAAAACATGGGCTATAACCCATCGTTTTTGTCATTTCGTCATTTTTTTCAAATCCTCAAAAATGATGAAAAACGGCGCGCTATAGTATGCCGTACGATATGGGCTATAGCCCATGGTCCAAAATGATGAGAAACGAGGCTAACTTTTTTTTTCAAAATTTCAAAAAACATGGGCTATAACCCATCGTTTTTGTCATTTCGCCATTTTTTTTAAATCGTCAAAAATGATGAAAAACGGCGCGCTATAGTATGCCGTACGATATGGGCTATAGCCCATGGTCCAAAATGATGAGAAACGAGGCTAACTTTGTTTTTCAAAATTTCAAAAGCATGGGCTATAAGCCATCGTTTTTGTCATTTCGTCATTTTTTAAAAATCGTCAAAAATGATGAAAAACGGCGCGCTATAGTATGCCGTACGATATGGGCTATAGCCCATGGTCCAAAATGATGAGAAACGAGGCTAACTTTTTTTTTCAAAACTTCAAAAAACATGGGCTATAACCCATCGTTTTTGTCATTTTGTCATTTTTTTCAAATCCTCAAAAATGATGAAAAACGGCGCGCTATAGTATGCCGTACGATATGGGCTATAGCCCATGGTCCAAAATGATGAGAAACGAGGCTAACTTTTTTTTTCAAAATTTCAAAAACATGGGCTATAACCCATCGTTTTTGTCATTTCGTCATTTTTTTCAAATCGTCAAAAATGATGAAAAACGGCGCGCTATAGTATGCCGTACGATATGGGCTATAGCCCATGGTCCAAAATGATGAGAAACGAGGCTAACTTTTTTTTTCAAAATTTCAAAAAACATGGGCTATAACCCATCGTTTTTGTCATTTTGTCATTTTTTTCAAATGCTCAAAAATGATGAAAAACGGCGCGCTATAGTATGCCGTATGATATGGGCTATAGCCCATGGTCCAAAATGATGAGAAACGAGGCTAACTTTTTTTTTCAACATTTCAAAAAACATGGGCTATAACCCATCGTTTTTGTCATTTCGTCATTTTTTTTAAATCCTCAAAAATGATGAAAAACGGCGCGCTATAGTATGCCGTACGATATGGGCTATAGCCCATGGTCCAAAATGATGAGAAACGAGGCTAACTTTTTTTTTCAAAATTTCAAAAACATGGGCTATAACCCATCGTTTTTGTCATTTCGTCATTTTTTTCAAATCCTCAAAAATGATGAAAAACGGCGCGCTATAGTATGCCGTACGATATGGGCTATAGCCCATGGTCCAAAATGATGAGAAACGAGGCTAACTTTTTTTTTCAAAATTTCAAAAAACATGGGCTATAACCCATCGTTTTTGTCATTTCGTCATTTTTTTCAAATCCTCAAAAATGATGAAAAACGGCGCGCTATAGTATGCCGTGCGATATGGGCTATAGCCCATGGTCCAAAATGATGAGAAACGAGGCTAACTTTTTTTTCAAAATTTCAAAAAACATGGGCTATAACCCATCGTTTTTGTCATTTCGTCATTTTTTTCAAATCGTCAAAAATGATGAAAAACGGCGCGCTATAGTATGCCGTACGATATGGGCTATAGCCCATGGTCCAAAATGATGAGAAACGAGGCTAACTTTTTTTTTCAAAATTTCAAAAAACATGGGCTATAACCCATCGTTTTTGTCATTTTGTCATTTTTTTCAAATCCTCAAAATTGATGAAAAACGGCGCGCTATAGTATGCCGTACGATATGGGCTATAGCCCATGGTCCAAAATGATGAGAAACGAGGCTAACTTTTTTTTTCAAAATTTCAAAAGCATGGGCTATAACCCATCGTTTTTGTCATTTCGTCATTTTTTTTAAATCGTCAAAAATGATGAAAAACGGCGCGCTATAGTATGCCGTACGATATGGGCTATAGCCCATGGTCCAAAATGATGAGAAACGAGGCTAACTTTTTTTTTCAAAATTTCAAAAACATGGGCTATAACCCATCGTTTTTGTCATTTCGTCATTTTTTTCAAATCCTCAAAAATGATGAAAAACGGCGCGCTATAGTATGCCGTACGATATGGGCTATAGCCCATGGTCCAAAATGATGAGAAACGAGGCTAACTTTTTTTTTCAAAATTTCAAAAAACATGGGCTATAACCCATCGTTTTTGTCATTTCGTCATTTTTTTCAAATCCTCAAAAATGATGAAAAACGGCGCGCTATAGTATGCCGTACGATATGGGCTATAGCCCATGGTCCAAAATGATGAGAAACGAGGCTAACTTTTTTTTCAAAATTTCAAAAAACATGGGCTATAACCCATCGTTTTTGTCATTTCGTCATTTTTTTCAAATCGTCAAAAATGATGAAAAACGGCGCGCTATAGTATGCCGTACGATATGGGCTATAGCCCATGGTCCAAAATGATGAGAAACGAGGCTAACTTTTTTTTTCAAAATTTCAAAAAACATGGGCTATAACCCATCGTTTTTGTCATTTCGTCATTTTTTTCAAATCGTCAAAAATGATGAAAAACGGCGCGCTATAGTATGCCGTACGATATGGGCTATAGCCCATGGTCCAAAATGATGAGAAACGAGGCTAACTTTTTTTTTCAAATTTTCAAAAGCATGGGCTATAACCCATCGTTTTTGTCATTTCGTCATTTTTTTAAAATCGTCAAAAATGATGAAAAACGGCGCGCTATAGTATGCCGTACGATATGGGCTATAGCCCATGGTCCAAAATGATGAGAAACGAGGCTAACTTTTTTTTTCAAAATTTCAAAAAACATGGGCTATAACCCATCGTTTTTGTCATTTTGTCATTTTTTTCAAATCCTCAAAAATGATGAAAAACGGCGCGCTATAGTATGCCGTACGATATGGGCTATAGCCCATGGTCCAAAATGATGAGAAACGAGGCTAATTTTTTTTTCCAAAATTTCAAAAACATGGGCTATAACCCATCGTTTTTGTCATTTCGTCATTTTTTTCAAATCGTCAAAAATGATGAAAAACGGCGCGCTATAGTATGCCGTACGATATGGGCTATAGCCCATGGTCCAAAATGATGAGAAACGAGGCTAACTTTTTTTTTCAACATTTCAAAAAACATGGGCTATAACCCATCGTTTTTGTCATTTCGTCATTTTTTTCAAATCGTCAAAAATGATGAAAAACGGCGCGCTATAGTATGCCGTACGATATGGGCTATAGCCCATGGTCCAAAATGATGAGAAACGAGGCTAACTTTTTTTTTCAAAATTTCAAAAAACATGGGCTATAACCCATCGTTTTTGTCATTTTGTCATTTTTTTCAAATCCTCAAAATTGATGAAAAACGGCGCGCTATAGTATGCCGTACGATATGGGCTATAGCCCATGGTCCAAAATGATGAGAAACGAGGCTAACTTTTTTTTTCAAATTTTCAAAAACATGGGCTATAACCCATCGTTTTTGTCATTTCGTCATTTTTTTCAAATCCTCAAAAATGATGAAAAACGGCGCGCTATAGTATGCCGTACGATATGGGCTATAGCCCATGGTCCAAAATGATGAGAAACGAGGCTAACTTTTTTTTTCAACATTTCAAAAAACATGGGCTATAACCCATCGTTTTTGTCATTTCGTCATTTTTTTCAAATCGTCAAAAATGATGAAAAACGGCGCGCTATAGTATGCCGTACGATATGGGCTATAGCCCATGGTCCAAAATGATGAGAAACGAGGCTAACTTTTTTTTTCAAAATTTCAAAAAACATGGGCTATAACCCATCGTTTTTGTCATTTTGTCATTTTTTTCAAATCCTCAAAATTGATGAAAAACGGCGCGCTATAGTATGCCGTACGATATGGGCTATAGCCCATGGTCCAAAATGATGAGAAACGAGGCTAACTTTTTTTTTCAAAATTTCAAAAGCATGGGCTATAACCCATCGTTTTTGTCATTTCGTCATTTTTTTCAAATCGTCAAAAATGATGAAAAACGGCGCGCTATAGTATGCCGTACGATATGGGCTATAGCCCATGGTCCAAAATGATGAGAAACGAGGCTAACTTTTTTTTTCAAAATTTCAAAAAACATGGGCTATAACCCATCGTTTTTGTCATTTTGTCATTTTTTTCAAATCCTCAAAAATGATGAAAAACGGCGCGCTATAGTATGCCGTACGATATGGGCTATAGCCCATGGTCCAAAATGATGAGAAACGAGGCTAAATTTTTTTTTCAAAATTTCAAAAACATGGGCTATAACCCATCGTTTTTGTCATTTTGTCATTTTTTTCAAATGCTCAAAAATGATGAAAAACGGCGCGCTATAGTATGCCGTACGATATGGGCTATAGCCCATGGTCCAAAATGATGAGAAACGAGGCTAACATTTTTTTTCAAAATTTCAAAAACATGGGCTATAACCCATCGTTTGTGTCATTTTGTCATTTTGTTCAAATCCTCAAAAATGATGAAAAACGGCGCGCTATAGTATGCCGTACGATATGGGCTATAGCCCATGGTCCAAAATGATGAGAAACGAGGCTAACTTTTTTTTTCAACATTTCAAAAAACATGGGCTATAACCCATCGTTTTTGTCATTTCGTCATTTTTTTAAAATGCTCAAAAATGATGAAAAACGGCGCGCTATAGTATGCCGTACGATATGGGCTATAGCCCATGGTCCAAAATGATGAGAAACGAGGCTAACATTTTTTTTCAAAATTTCAAAAACATGGGCTATAACCCATCGTTTGTGTCATTTTGTCATTTTTTTCAAATCCTCAAAAATGATGAAAAACGGCGCGCTATAGTATGCCGTACGATATGGGCTATAGCCCATGGTCCAAAATGATGAGAAACGAGGCTAACTTTTTTTTCAAAATTTCAAAAAACATGGGCTATAACCCATCGTTTTTGTCATTTCGTCATTTTTTTCAAATCGTCAAAAATGATGAAAAACGGCGCGCTATAGTATGCCGTACGATATGGGCTATAGCCCATGGTCCAAAATGATGAGAAACGAGGCTAACTTTTTTTTTTTTAATTTAAAAAAACATGGGCTATAACCCATCGTTTTTGTCATTTTGTCATTTTTTTCAAATCCTCAAAATTGATGAAAAACGGCGCGCTATAGTATGCCGTACGATATGGGCTATAGCCCATGGTCCAAAATGATGAGAAACGAGGCTAACTTTTTTTTTCAAAATTTCAAAAGCATGGGCTATAACCCATCGTTTTTGTCATTTCGTCATTTTTTTCAAATCGTCAAAAATGATGAAAAACGGCGCGCTATAGTATGCCGTACGATATGGGCTATAGCCCATGGTCCAAAATGATGAGAAACGAGGCTAACTTTTTTTTTCAAAATTTCAAAAAACATGGGCTATAACCCATCGTTTTTGTCATTTTGTCATTTTTTTCAAATCCTCAAAAATGATGAAAAACGGCGCGCTATAGTATGCCGTACGATATGGGCTATAGCCCATGGTCCAAAATGATGAGAAACGAGGCTAATTTTTTTTTCCAAAATTTCAAAAACATGGGCTATAACCCATCGTTTTTGTCATTTCGTCATTTTTTTTAAATCGTCAAAAATGATGAAAAACGGCGCGCTATAGTATGCCGTACGATATGGGCTATAGCCCATGGTCCAAAATGATGAGAAACGAGGCTAACTTTTTTTTTCAAAATTTCAAAAAACATGGGCTATAACCCATCGTTTTTGTCATTTTGTCGTCTTTTTCAAATGCTCAAAAATGATGAAAAACGGCGCGCTATAGTATGCCGTACGATATGGGCTATAGCCCATGGTCCAAAATGATGAGAAACGAGGCTAACTTTTTTTTTCAAAATTTCAAAAACATGGGCTATAACCCATCGTTTTTGTCATTTCGTCATTTTTTTCAAATCCTCAAAAATGATGAAAAACGGCGCGCTATAGTATGCCGTACGATATGGGCTATAGCCCATGGTCCAAAATGATGAGAAACGAGGCTAACTTTTTTTTTCAACATTTCAAAAAACATGGGCTATAACCCATCGTTTTTGTCATTTCGTCATTTTTTTCAAATCCTCAAAAATGATGAAAAACGGCGCGCTATAGTATGCCGTACGATATGGGCTATAGCCCATGGTCCAAAATGATGAGAAACGAGGCTAACTTTTTTTTTCAAAATTTCAAAAAACATGGGCTATAACCCATCGTTTTTGTCATTTCGTCATTTTTTTTAAATCCTCAAAAATGATGAAAAACGGCGCGCGCGCGCCGTACGATATGGGCTATAGCCCATGGTCCAAAATGATGAGAAACGAGGCTAACTTTTTTTTCCAAATTTCAAAAAACATGGGCTATAACCCCTCGTTTTTGTCATTTCGTCATTTTTTTCAAATCGTCAAAAATGATGAAAAACGGCGCGCTATAGTATGCCGTACGATATGGGCTATAGCCCATGGTCCAAAATGATGAGAAACGAGGCTAACTTTTTTTATTTTAATTTCAAAAAACATGGGCTATAACCCATCGTTTTTGTCATTTTGTCATTTTTTTCAAATCCTCAAAATTGATGAAAAACGGCGCGCTATAGTATGCCGTACGATATGGGCTATAGCCCATGGTCCAAAATGATGAGAAACGAGGCTAACTTTTTTTTTCAAAATTTCAAAAGCATGGGCTATAACCCATCGTTTTTGTCATTTCGTCATTTTTTTCAAATCGTCAAAAATGATGAAAAACGGCGCGCTATAGTATGCCGTACGATATGGGCTATAGCCCATGGTCCAAAATGATGAGAAACGAGGCTAACTTTTTTTTTCAACATTTCAAAAAACATGGGCTATAACCCATCGTTTTTGTCATTTCGTCATTTTTTTCAAATCCTCAAAAATGATGAAAAACGGCACGCTATAGTATGTCGTACGATATGGGCTATAGCCCATGGTCCAAAATGATGAGAAACGAGGCTAACTTTTTTTTTCAAAATTTCAAAAACATGGGCTATAACCCATCGTTTTTGTCATTTCGTCATTTTTTTCAAATCGTCAAAAATGACGAAAAACGGCGCGCTATAGTATGCCGTACGATATGGGCTATAGCCCATGGTCCAAAATGATGAGAAACGAGGCTAACCTTTTTTTTTTTAATTTAAAAAAACATGGGCTATAACCCATCGTTTTTGTCATTTTGTCATTTTTTTCAAATCCTCAAAATTGATGAAAAACGGCGCGCTATAGTATGCCGTACGATATGGGCTATAGCCCATGGTCCAAAATGATGAGAAACGAGGCTAACTTTTTTTTTCAAAATTTCAAAAGCATGGGCTATAACCCATCGTTTTTGTCATTTCGTCATTTTTTTCAAATCGTCAAAAATGATGAAAAACGGCGCGCTATAGTATGCCGTACGATATGGGCTATAGCCCATGGTCCAAAATGATGAGAAACGAGGCTAATTTTATTTTCCAAAATTTCAAAAACATGGGCTATAACCCATCGTTTTTGTCATTTCGTCATTTTTTTCAAATCGTCAAAAATGATGAAAAACGGCGCGCTATAGTATGCCGTACGATATGGGCTATAGCCCATGGTCCAAAATGATGAGAAACGAGGCTAACTTTTTTTTTCAAAATTTCAAAAAACATGGGCTATAACCCATCGTTTTTGTCATTTTGTCGTTTTTTTCAAATGCTCAAAAATGATGAAAAACGGCGCGCTATAGTATGCCGTACGATATGGGCTATAGCCCATGGTCCAAAATGATGAGAAACGAGGCTAACTTTTTTTTTCAAAATTTCAAAAACATGGGCTATAACCCATCGTTTTTGTCATTTCGTCATTTTTTTCAAATCCTCAAAAATGATGAAAAACGGCGCGCTATAGTATGCCGTACGATATGGGCTATAGCCCATGGTCCAAAATGATGAGAAACGAGGCTAACTTTTTTTTTCAACATTTCAAAAAACATGGGCTATAACCCATCGTTTTTGTCATTTCGTCATTTTTTTCAAATCCTCAAAAATGATGAAAAACGGCGCGCTATAGTATGCCGTACGATATGGGCTATAGCCCATGGTCCAAAATGATGAGAAACGAGGCTAACTTTTTTTTCAAAATTTCAAAAAACATGGGCTATAACCCATCGTTTTTGTCATTTCGTCATTTTTTTCAAATCGTCAAAAATGATGAAAAACGGCGCGCTATAGTATGCCGTACGATATGGGCTATAGCCCATGGTCCAAAATGATGAGAAACGAGGCTAACTTTTTTTTTCAAAATTTCAAAAAACATGGGCTATAACCCATCGTTTTTGTCATTTTGTCATTTTTTTCAAATCCTTGATGAAAAACCGCGCGCTATAGTATGCCGTACGATATGGGCTATAGCCCATGGTCCAAAATGATGAGAAACGAGGCTAACTTTTTTTTTCAAAATTTCAAAAGCATGGGCTATAACCCATCGTTTTTGTCATTTCGTCATTTTTTTTAAATCGTCAAAAATGATGAAAAACGGCGCGCTATAGTATGCCGTACGATATGGGCTATAGCCCATGGTCCAAAATGATGAGAAACGAGGCTAACTTTTTTTTTCAAAATTTCAAAAAACATGGGCTATAACCCATCGTTTTTGTCATTTTGTCATTTTTTTCAAATCCTCAAAAATGATGAAAAACGGCGCGCTATAGTATGCCGTACGATATGGGCTATAGCCCATGGTCCAAAATGATGAGAAACGAGGCTAATTTTTTTTTCCAAAATTTCAAAAACATGGGCTATAACCCATCGTTTTTGTCATTTCGTCATTTTTTTCAAATCGTCAAAAATGATGAAAAACGGCGCGCTATAGTATGCCGTACGATATGGGCTATAGCCCATGGTCCAAAATGATGAGAAACGAGGCTAATTTTTTTTTCCAAAATTTCAAAAACATGGGCTATAACCCATCGTTTTTGTCATTTCGTCATTTTTTTCAAATCGTCAAAAATGATGAAAAACGGCGCGCTATAGTATGCCGTACGATATGGGCTATAGCCCATGGTCCAAAATGATGAGAAACGAGGCTAACTTTTTTTTTCAACATTTCAAAAAACATGGGCTATAACCCATCGTTTTTGTCATTTCGTCATTTTTTTCAAATCCTCAAAAATGATGAAAAACGGCGCGCTATAGTATGCCGTACGATATGGGCTATAGCCCATGGTCCAAAATGATGAGAAACGAGGCTAACTTTTTTTTCAAAATTTCAAAAAACATGGGCTATAACCCATCGTTTTTGTCATTTCGTCATTTTTTTCAAATCCTCAAAATTGATGAAAAACGGCGCGCTATAGTATGCCGTACGATATGGGCTATAGCCCATGGTCCAAAATGATGAGAAACGAGGCTAACTTTTTTTTTCAAAATTTCAAAAGCATGGGCTATAACCCATCGTTTTTGTCATTTCGTCATTTTTTTCAAATCGTCAAAAATGATGAAAAACGGCGCGCTATAGTATGCCGTACGATATGGGCTATAGCCCATGGTCCAAAATGATGAGAAACGAGGCTAACTTTTTTTTTCAAAATTTCAAAAAACATGGGCTATAACCCATCGTTTTTGTCATTTTGTCATTTTTTTCAAATCCTCAAAAATGATGAAAAACGGCGCGCTATAGTATGCCGTACGATATGGGCTATAGCCCATGGTCCAAAATGATGAGAAACGAGGCTAACTTTTTTTTTCAACATTTCAAAAAACATGGGCTATAACCCATCGTTTTTGTCATTTCGTCATTTTTTTCAAATCCTCAAAAATGATGAAAAACGGCGCGCTATAGTATGCCGTACGATATGGGCTATAGCCCATGGTCCAAAATGATGAGAAACGAGGCTAACTTTTTTTTCAAAATTTCAAAAAACATGGGCTATAACCCATCGTTTTTGTCATTTCGTCATTTTTTTCAAATCCTCAAAATTGATGAAAAACGGCGCGCTATAGTATGCCGTACGATATGGGCTATAGCCCATGGTCCAAAATGATGAGAAACGAGGCTAACTTTTTTTTTCAAAATTTCAAAAGCATGGGCTATAACCCATCGTTTTTGTCATTTCGTCATTTTTTTCAAATCGTCAAAAATGATGAAAAACGGCGCGCTATAGTATGCCGTACGATATGGGCTATAGCCCATGGTCCAAAATGATGAGAAACGAGGCTAACTTTTTTTTTCAAAATTTCAAAAAACATGGGCTATAACCCATCGTTTTTGTCATTTTGTCGTTTTTTTCAAATGCTCAAAAATGATGAAAAACGGCGCGCTATAGTATGCCGTACGATATGGGCTATAGCCCATGGTCCAAAATGATGAGAAACGAGGCTAACTTTTTTTTTCAAAATTTCAAAAAACATGGGCTATAACCCATCGTTTTTGTCATTTTGTCGTTTTTTTCAAATGCTCAAAAATGATGAAAAACGGCGCGCTATAGTATGCCGTACGATATGGGCTATAGCCCATGGTCCAAAATGATGAGAAACGAGGCTAACTTTTTTTTTCAAAATTTCAAAAACATGGGCTATAACCCATCGTTTTTGTCATTTCGTCATTTTTTTCAAATCGTCAAAAATGACGAAAAACGGCGCGCTATAGTATGCCGTACGATATGGGCTATAGCCCATGGTCCAAAATGATGAGAAACGAGGCTAACTTTTTTTTCCAAATTTCAAAAAACATGGGCTATAACCCATCGTTTTTGTCATTTCGTCATTTTTTTCAAATCGTCAAAAATGATGAAAAACGGCGCGCTATAGTATGCCGTACGATATGGGCTATAGCCCATGGTCCAAAATGATGAGAAACGAGGCTAACTTTTTTTTTTTTAATTTAAAAAAACATGGGCTATAACCCATCGTTTTTGTCATTTTGTCATTTTTTTCAAATCCTCAAAATTGATGAAAAACGGCGCGCTATAGTATGCCGTACGATATGGGCTATAGCCCATGGTCCAAAATGATGAGAAACGAGGCTAACTTTTTTTTTCAAAATTTCAAAAAACATGGGCTATAACCCATCGTTTTTGTCATTTTGTCGTTTTTTTCAAATGCTCAAAAATGATGAAAAACGGCGCGCTATAGTATGCCGTACGATATGGGCTATAGCCCATGGTCCAAAATGATGAGAAACGAGGCTAACTTTTTTTTTCAAAATTTCAAAAAACATGGGCTATAACCCATCGTTTTTGTCATTTTGTCGTTTTTTTCAAATGCTCAAAAATGATGAAAAACGGCGCGCTATAGTATGCCGTACGATATGGGCTATAGCCCATGGTCCAAAATAATGAGAAACGAGGCTAACTTTTTTTTTCAAAATTTCAAAAACATGGGCTATAACCCATCGTTTTTGTCATTTTGTCATTTTTTTCAAATCCTCAAAAATGATGAAAAACGGCGCGCTATAGTATGCCGTACGATATGGGCTATAGCCCATGGTCCAAAATGATGAGAAACGAGGCTAACTTTTTTTTTCAACATTTCAAAAAACATGGGCTATAACCCATCGTTTTTGTCATTTCGTCATTTTTTTCAAATCCTCAAAAATGATGAAAAACGGCGCGCTATAGTATGCCGTACGATATGGGCTATAGCCCATGGTCCAAAATGATGAGAAACGAGGCTAACTTTTTTTTCAAAATTTCAAAAAACATGGGCTATAACCCATCGTTTTTGTCATTTCGTCATTTTTTTCAAATCCTCAAAATTGATGAAAAACGACGCGCTATAGTATGCCGTACGATATGGGCTATAGCCCATGGTCCAAAATGATGAGAAACGAGGCTAACTTTTTTTTTCAAAATTTCAAAAGCATGGGCTATAACCCATCGTTTTTGTCATTTCGTCATTTTTTTCAAATCGTCAAAAATGATGAAAAACGGCGCGCTATAGTATGCCGTACGATATGGGCTATAGCCCATGGTCCAAAATGATGAGAAACGAGGCTAACTTTTTTTTTCAAAATTTCAAAAAACATGGGCTATAACCCATCGTTTTTGTCATTTTGTCATTTTTTTCAAATCCTCAAAAATGATGAAAAACGGCGCGCTATAGTATGCCGTACGATATGGGCTATAGCACATGGTCCAAAATGATGAGAAACGAGGCTAATTTTTTTTCTCCAAAATTTCAAAAACATGGGCTATAACCCATCGTTTTTGTCATTTCGTCATTTTTTTCAAATCGTCAAAAATGATGAAAAACGGCGCGCTATAGTATGCCGTACGATATGGGCTATAGCCCATGGTCCAAAATGATGAGAAACGAGGCTAACTTTTTTTTTCAAAATTTCAAAAAACATGGGCTATAACCCATCGTTTTTGTCATTTTGTCGTTTTTTTCAAATGCTCAAAAATGATGAAAAACGGCGCGCTATAGTATGCCGTACGATATGGGCTATAGCCCATGGTCCAAAATGATGAGAAACGAGGCTAACTTTTTTTTTTTTAATTTAAAAAAACATGGGCTATAACCCATCGTTTTTGTCATTTTGTCATTTTTTTCAAATCCTCAAAATTGATGAAAAACGGCGCGCTATAGTATGCCGTACGATATGGGCTATAGCCCATGGTCCAAAATGATGAGAAACGAGGCTAACTTTTTTTTTCAAAATTTCAAAAGCATGGGCTATAACCCATCGTTTTTGTCATTTCGTCATTTTTTTCAAATCGTCAAAAATGATGAAAAACGGCGCGCTATAGTATGCCGTACGATATGGGCTATAGCCCATGGTCCAAAATGATGAGAAACGAGGCTAACTTTTTTTTTCAACATTTCAAAAAACATGGGCTATAACCCATCGTTTTTGTCATTTCGTCATTTTTTTCAAATCCTCAAAAATGATGAAAAACGGCGCGCTATAGTATGCCGTACGATATGGGCTATAGCCCATGGTCCAAAATGATGAGAAACGAGGCTAACTTTTTTTTTCAAAATTTCAAAAACATGGGCTATAACCCATCGTTTTTGTCATTTCGTCATTTTTTTCAAATCGTCAAAAATGACGAAAAACGGCGCGCTATAGTATGCCGTACGATATGGGCTATAGCCCATGGTCCAAAATGATGAGAAACGAGGCTAACTTTTTTTTCCAAATTTCAAAAAACATGGGCTATAACCCATCGTTTTTGTCATTTCGTCATTTTTTTCAAATCGTCAAAAATGATGAAAAACGGCGCGCTATAGTATGCCGTACGATATGGGCTATAGCCCATGGTCCAAAATGATGAGAAACGAGGCTAACTTTTTTTTTTTAATTTAAAAAAACATGGGCTATAACCCATCGTTTTTGTCATTTTGTCATTTTTTTCAAATCCTCAAAATTGATGAAAAACGGCGCGCTATAGTATGCCGTACGATATGGGCTATAGCCCATGGTCCAAAATGATGAGAAACGAGGCTAACTTTTTTTTTCAAAATTTCAAAAGCATGGGCTATAACCCATCGTTTTTGTCATTTCGTCATTTTTTTCAAATCGTCAAAAATGATGAAAAACGGCGCGCTATAGTATGCCGTACGATATGGGCTATAGCCCATGGTCCAAAATGATGAGAAACGAGGCTAACTTTTTTTTTCAACATTTCAAAAAACATGGGCTATAACCCATCGTTTTTGTCATTTCGTCATTTTTTTCAAATCCTCAAAAATGATGAAAAACGGCGCGCTATAGTATGCCGTACGATATGGGCTATAGCCCATGGTCCAAAATGATGAGAAACGAGGCTAACTTTTTTTTTCAAAATTTCAAAAACATGGGCTATAACCCATCGTTTTTGTCATTTCGTCATTTTTTTCAAATCGTCAAAAATGACGAAAAACGGCGCGCTATAGTATGCCGTACGATATGGGCTATAGCCCATGGTCCAAAATGATGAGAAACGAGGCTAACCTTTTTTTTTTTAATTTAAAAAAACATGGGCTATAACCCATCGTTTTTGTCATTTTGTCATTTTTTTCAAATCCTCAAAATTGATGAAAAACGGCGCGCTATAGTATGCCGTACGATATGGGCTATAGCCCATGGTCCAAAATGATGAGAAACGAGGCTAACTTTTTTTTTCAAAATTTCAAAAGCATGGGCTATAACCCATCGTTTTTGTCATTTCGTCATTTTTTTCAAATCGTCAAAAATGATGAAAAACGGCGCGCTATAGTATGCCGTACGATATGGGCTATAGCCCATGGTCCAAAATGATGAGAAACGAGGCTAATTTTTTTTTCCAAAATTTCAAAAACATGGGCTATAACCCATCGTTTTTGTCATTTTGTCATTTTTTTCAAATCGTCAAAAATGATGAAAAACGGCGCGCTATAGTATGCCGTACGATATGGGCTATAGCCCATGGTCCAAAATGATGATAAACGAGGCTAACTTTTTTTTTCAAAATTTCAAAAAACATGGGCTATAACCCATCGTTTTTGTCATTTTGTCATTTTTTTCAAATCCTCAAAAATGATGAAAAACGGCGCGCTATAGTATGCCGTACGATATGGGCTATAGCACATGGTCCAAAATGATGAGAAACGAGGCTAATTTTTTTTCTCCAAAATTTCAAAAACATGGGCTATAACCCATCGTTTTTGTCATTTCGTCATTTTTTTCAAATCGTCAAAAATGATGAAAAACGGCGCGCTATAGTATGCCGTACGATATGGGCTATAGCCCATGGTCCAAAATGATGAGAAACGAGGCTAACTTTTTTTTTCAAAATTTCAAAAAACATGGGCTATAACCCATCGTTTTTGTCATTTTGTCGTTTTTTTCAAATGCTCAAAAATGATGAAAAACGGCGCGCTATAGTATGCCGTACGATATGGGCTATAGCCCATGGTCCAAAATGATGAGAAACGAGGCTAACTTTTTTTTTTTTAATTTAAAAAAACATGGGCTATAACCCATCGTTTTTGTCATTTTGTCATTTTTTTCAAATCCTCAAAATTGATGAAAAACGGCGCGCTATAGTATGCCGTACGATATGGGCTATAGCCCATGGTCCAAAATGATGAGAAACGAGGCTAACTTTTTTTTTCAAAATTTCAAAAGCATGGGCTATAACCCATCGTTTTTGTCATTTCGTCATTTTTTTCAAATCGTCAAAAATGATGAAAAACGGCGCGCTATAGTATGCCGTACGATATGGGCTATAGCCCATGGTCCAAAATGATGAGAAACGAGGCTAACTTTTTTTTTCAACATTTCAAAAAACATGGGCTATAACCCATCGTTTTTGTCATTTCGTCATTTTTTTCAAATCCTCAAAAATGATGAAAAACGGCGCGCTATAGTATGCCGTACGATATGGGCTATAGCCCATGGTCCAAAATGATGAGAAACGAGGCTAACTTTTTTTTTCAAAATTTCAAAAACATGGGCTATAACCCATCGTTTTTGTCATTTCGTCATTTTTTTCAAATCGTCAAAAATGACGAAAAACGGCGCGCTATAGTATGCCGTACGATATGGGCTATAGCCCATGGTCCAAAATGATGAGAAACGAGGCTAACTTTTTTTTCCAAATTTCAAAAAACATGGGCTATAACCCATCGTTTTTGTCATTTCGTCATTTTTTTCAAATCGTCAAAAATGATGAAAAACGGCGCGCTATAGTATGCCGTACGATATGGGCTATAGCCCATGGTCCAAAATGATGAGAAACGAGGCTAACTTTTTTTTTTTTAATTTAAAAAAACATGGGCTATAACCCATCGTTTTTGTCATTTTGTCATTTTTTTCAAATCCTCAAAATTGATGAAAAACGGCGCGCTATAGTATGCCGTACGATATGGGCTATAGCCCATGGTCCAAAATGATGAGAAACGAGGCTAACTTTTTTTTTCAAAATTTCAAAAGCATGGGCTATAACCCATCGTTTTTGTCATTTCGTCATTTTTTTCAAATCGTCAAAAATGATGAAAAACGGCGCGCTATAGTATGCCGTACGATATGGGCTATAGCCCATGGTCCAAAATGATGAGAAACGAGGCTAACTTTTTTTTTCAACATTTCAAAAAACATGGGCTATAACCCATCGTTTTTGTCATTTCGTCATTTTTTTCAAATCCTCAAAAATGATGAAAAACGGCGCGCTATAGTATGCCGTACGATATGGGCTATAGCCCATGGTCCAAAATGATGAGAAACGAGGCTAACTTTTTTTTTCAAAATTTCAAAAACATGGGCTATAACCCATCGTTTTTGTCATTTCGTCATTTTTTTCAAATCGTCAAAAATGACGAAAAACGGCGCGCTATAGTATGCCGTACGATATGGGCTATAGCCCATGGTCCAAAATGATGAGAAACGAGGCTAACCTTTTTTTTTTTAATTTAAAAAAACATGGGCTATAACCCATCGTTTTTGTCATTTTGTCATTTTTTTCAAATCCTCAAAATTGATGAAAAACGGCGCGCTATAGTATGCCGTACGATATGGGCTATAGCCCATGGTCCAAAATGATGAGAAACGAGGCTAACTTTTTTTTTCAAAATTTCAAAAGCATGGGCTATAACCCATCGTTTTTGTCATTTCGTCATTTTTTTCAAATCGTCAAAAATGATGAAAAACGGCGCGCTATAGTATGCCGTACGATATGGGCTATAGCCCATGGTCCAAAATGATGAGAAACGAGGCTAATTTTTTTTTCCAAAATTTCAAAAACATGGGCTATAACCCATCGTTTTTGTCATTTTGTCATTTTTTTCAAATCGTCAAAAATGATGAAAAACGGCGCGCTATAGTATGCCGTACGATATGGGCTATAGCCCATGGTCCAAAATGATGATAAACGAGGCTAACTTTTTTTTTCAAAATTTCAAAAAACATGGGCTATAACCCATCGTTTTTGTCATTTTGTCGTTTTTTTCAAATGCTCAAAAATGATGAAAAACGGCGCGCTATAGTATGCCGTACGATATGGGCTATAGCCCATGGTCCAAAATGATGAGAAACGAGGCTAACTTTTTTTTTCAAAATTTCAAAAACATGGGCTATAACCCATCGTTTTTGTCATTTCGTCATTTTTTTCAAATCCTCAAAAATGATGAAAAACGGCGCGCTATAGTATGCCGTACGATATGGGCTATAGCCCATGGTCCAAAATGATGAGAAACGAGGCTAACCTTTTTTTTCAACATTTCAAAAAACATGGGCTATAACCCATCGTTTTTGTCATTTCGTCATTTTTTTCAAATCCTCAAAAATGATGAAAAACGGCGCGCTATAGTATGCCGTACGATATGGGCTATAGCCCATGGTCCAAAATGATGAGAAACGAGGCTAACTTTTTTTTCAAAATTTCAAAAAACATGGGCTATAACCCATCGTTTTTGTCATTTCGTCATTTTTTTCAAATCGTCAAAAATGATGAAAAACGGCGCGCTATAGTATGCCGTACGATATGGGCTATAGCCCATGGTCCAAAATGATGAGAAACGAGGCTAACTTTTTTTTTCAAAATTTCAAAAGCATGGGCTATAACCCATCGTTTTTGTCATTTCGTCATTTTTTTTAAATCGTCAAAAATGATGAAAAACGGCGCGCTATAGTATGCCGTACGATATGGGCTATAGCCCATGGTCCAAAATGATGAGAAACGAGGCTAACTTTTTTTTTCAAAATTTCAAAAAACATGGGCTATAACCCATCGTTTTTGTCATTTTGTCATTTTTTTCAAATCCTCAAAAATGATGAAAAACGGCGCGCTATAGTATGCCGTACGATATGGGCTATAGCCCATGGTCCAAAATGATGAGAAACGAGGCTAAATTCTTTTTCCAAAATTTCAAAAACATGGGCTATAACCCATCGTTTTTGTCATTTCGTCATTTTTTTCAAATCGTCAAAAATGATGAAAAACGGCGCGCTATAGTATGCCGTACGATATGGGCTATAGCCCATGGTCCAAAATGATGAGAAACGAGGCTAATTTTTTTTTCCAAAATTTCAAAAACATGGGCTATAACCCATCGTTTTTGTCATTTCGTCATTTTTTTCAAATCGTCAAAAATGATGAAAAACGGCGCGCTATAGTATGCCGTACGATATGGGCTATAGCCCATGGTCCAAAATGATGAGAAACGAGGCTAACTTTTTTTTTCAACATTTCAAAAAACATGGGCTATAACCCATCGTTTTTGTCATTTCGTCATTTTTTTCAAATCCTCAAAATGATGAAAAACGGCGCGCTATAGTATGCCGTACGATATGGGCTATAGCCCATGGTCCAAAATGATGAGAAACGAGGCTAACTTTTTTTTTCAAAATTTCAAAAGCATGGGCTATAACCCATCGTTTTTGTCATTTCGTCATTTTTTTCAAATCGTCAAAAATGATGAAAAACGGCGCGCTATAGTATGCCGTACGATATGGGCTATAGCCCATGGTCCAAAATGATGAGAAACGAGGCTAACTTTTTTTTTCAAAATTTCAAAAAACATGGGCTATAACCCATCGTTTTTGTCATTTTGTCGTTTTTTTCAAATGCTCAAAAATGATGAAAAACGGCGCGCTATAGTATGCCGTACGATATGGGCTATAGCCCATGGTCCAAAATGATGAGAAACGAGGCTAACTTTTTTTTCAAAATTTCAAAAAACATGGGCTATAACCCATCGTTTTTGTCATTTTGTCATTTTTTTCAAATCCTCAAAAATGATGAAAAACGGCGCGCTATAGTATGCCGTACGATATGGGCTATAGCCCATGGTCCAAAATGATGAGAAACGAGGCTAAATTATTTTTCCAAAATTTCAAAAACATGGGCTATAACCCATCGTTTTTGTCATTTCGTCATTTTTTTCAAATCGTCAAAAATGATGAAAAACGGCGCGCTATAGTATGCCGTACGATATGGGCTATAGCCCATGGTCCAAAATGATGAGAAACGAGGCTAATTTTTTTTTCCAAAATTTCAAAAACATGGGCTATAACCCATCGTTTTTGTCATTTCGTCATTTTTTTCAAATCGTCAAAAATGATGAAAAACGGCGCGCTATAGTATGCCGTACGATATGGGCTATAGCCCATGGTCCAAAATGATGAGAAACGAGGCTAACTTTTTTTTTCAACATTTCAAAAAACATGGGCTATAACCCATCGTTTTTGTCATTTCGTCATTTTTTTCAAATCCTCAAAATGATGAAAAACGGCGCGCTATAGTATGCCGTACGATATGGGCTATAGCCCATGGTCCAAAATGATGAGAAACGAGGCTAACTTTTTTTTCAAAATTTCAAAAAACATGGGCTATAACCCATCGTTTTTGTCATTTCGTCATTTTTTTCAAATCCTCAAAATTGATGAAAAACGGCGCGCTATAGTATGCCGTACGATATGGGCTATAGCCCATGGTCCAAAATGATGAGAAACGAGGCTAACTTTTTTTTTCAAAATTTCAAAAGCATGGGCTATAACCCATCGTTTTTGTCATTTCGTCATTTTTTTCAAATCGTCAAAAATGATGAAAAACGGCGCGCTATAGTATGCCGTACGATATGGGCTATAGCCCATGGTCCAAAATGATGAGAAACGAGGCTAACTTTTTTTTTCAAAATTTCAAAAAACATGGGCTATAACCCATCGTTTTTGTCATTTCGTCATTTTTTTCAAATCCTCAAAAATGATGAAAAACGGCGCGCTATAGTATGCCGTACGATATGGGCTATAGCCCATGGTCCAAAATGATGAGAAACGAGGCTAACCTTTTTTTTCAACATTTCAAAAAACATGGGCTATAACCCATCGTTTTTGTCATTTCGTCATTTTTTTCAAATCCTCAAAAATGATGAAAAACGGCGCGCTATAGTATGCCGTACGATATGGGCTATAGCCCATGGTCCAAAATGATGAGAAACGAGGCTAACTTTTTTTTCAAAATTTCAAAAAACATGGGCTATAACCCATCGTTTTTGTCATTTCGTCATTTTTTTCAAATCGTCAAAAATGATGAAAAACGGCGCGCTATAGTATGCCGTACGATATGGGCTATAGCCCATGGTCCAAAATGATGAGAAACGAGGCTAATTTTTTTTTCCAAAATTTCAAAAACATGGGCTATAACCCATCGTTTTTGTCATTTTGTCATTTTTTTCAAATCGTCAAAAATGATGAAAAACGGCGCGCTATAGTATGCCGTACGATATGGGCTATAGCCCATGGTCCAAAATGATGATAAACGAGGCTAACTTTTTTTTTCAAAATTTCAAAAAACATGGGCTATAACCCATCGTTTTTGTCATTTTGTCGTTTTTTTCAAATGCTCAAAAATGATGAAAAACGGCGCGCTATAGTATGCCGTACGATATGGGCTATAGCCCATGGTCCAAAATGATGAGAAACGAGGCTAACTTTTTTTTTCAAAATTTCAAAAACATGGGCTATAACCCATCGTTTTTGTCATTTCGTCATTTTTTTCAAATCCTCAAAAATGATGAAAAACGGCGCGCTATAGTATGCCGTACGATATGGGCTATAGCCCATGGTCCAAAATGATGAGAAACGAGGCTAACCTTTTTTTTCAACATTTCAAAAAACATGGGCTATAACCCATCGTTTTTGTCATTTCGTCATTTTTTTCAAATCCTCAAAAATGATGAAAAACGGCGCGCTATAGTATGCCGTACGATATGGGCTATAGCCCATGGTCCAAAATGATGAGAAACGAGGCTAACTTTTTTTTCAAAATTTCAAAAAACATGGGCTATAACCCATCGTTTTTGTCATTTCGTCATTTTTTTCAAATCGTCAAAAATGATGAAAAACGGCGCGCTATAGTATGCCGTACGATATGGGCTATAGCCCATGGTCCAAAATGATGAGAAACGAGGCTAACTTTTTTTTTCAAAATTTCAAAAGCATGGGCTATAACCCATCGTTTTTGTCATTTCGTCATTTTTTTTAAATCGTCAAAAATGATGAAAAACGGCGCGCTATAGTATGCCGTACGATATGGGCTATAGCCCATGGTCCAAAATGATGAGAAACGAGGCTAACTTTTTTTTTCAAAATTTCAAAAAACATGGGCTATAACCCATCGTTTTTGTCATTTTGTCATTTTTTTCAAATCCTCAAAAATGATGAAAAACGGCGCGCTATAGTATGCCGTACGATATGGGCTATAGCCCATGGTCCAAAATGATGAGAAACGAGGCTAAATTCTTTTTCCAAAATTTCAAAAACATGGGCTATAACCCATCGTTTTTGTCATTTCGTCATTTTTTTCAAATCGTCAAAAATGATGAAAAACGGCGCGCTATAGTATGCCGTACGATATGGGCTATAGCCCATGGTCCAAAATGATGAGAAACGAGGCTAATTTTTTTTTCCAAAATTTCAAAAACATGGGCTATAACCCATCGTTTTTGTCATTTCGTCATTTTTTTCAAATCGTCAAAAATGATGAAAAACGGCGCGCTATAGTATGCCGTACGATATGGGCTATAGCCCATGGTCCAAAATGATGAGAAACGAGGCTAACTTTTTTTTTCAACATTTCAAAAAACATGGGCTATAACCCATCGTTTTTGTCATTTCGTCATTTTTTTCAAATCCTCAAAATGATGAAAAACGGCGCGCTATAGTATGCCGTACGATATGGGCTATAGCCCATGGTCCAAAATGATGAGAAACGAGGCTAACTTTTTTTTTCAAAATTTCAAAAGCATGGGCTATAACCCATCGTTTTTGTCATTTCGTCATTTTTTTCAAATCGTCAAAAATGATGAAAAACGGCGCGCTATAGTATGCCGTACGATATGGGCTATAGCCCATGGTCCAAAATGATGAGAAACGAGGCTAACTTTTTTTTTCAAAATTTCAAAAAACATGGGCTATAACCCATCGTTTTTGTCATTTTGTCGTTTTTTTCAAATGCTCAAAAATGATGAAAAACGGCGCGCTATAGTATGCCGTACGATATGGGCTATAGCCCATGGTCCAAAATGATGAGAAACGAGGCTAACTTTTTTTTCAAAATTTCAAAAAACATGGGCTATAACCCATCGTTTTTGTCATTTTGTCATTTTTTTCAAATCCTCAAAAATGATGAAAAACGGCGCGCTATAGTATGCCGTACGATATGGGCTATAGCCCATGGTCCAAAATGATGAGAAACGAGGCTAAATTATTTTTCCAAAATTTCAAAAACATGGGCTATAACCCATCGTTTTTGTCATTTCGTCATTTTTTTCAAATCGTCAAAAATGATGAAAAACGGCGCGCTATAGTATGCCGTACGATATGGGCTATAGCCCATGGTCCAAAATGATGAGAAACGAGGCTAATTTTTTTTTCCAAAATTTCAAAAACATGGGCTATAACCCATCGTTTTTGTCATTTCGTCATTTTTTTCAAATCGTCAAAAATGATGAAAAACGGCGCGCTATAGTATGCCGTACGATATGGGCTATAGCCCATGGTCCAAAATGATGAGAAACGAGGCTAACTTTTTTTTTCAACATTTCAAAAAACATGGGCTATAACCCATCGTTTTTGTCATTTCGTCATTTTTTTCAAATCCTCAAAATGATGAAAAACGGCGCGCTATAGTATGCCGTACGATATGGGCTATAGCCCATGGTCCAAAATGATGAGAAACGAGGCTAACTTTTTTTTCAAAATTTCAAAAAACATGGGCTATAACCCATCGTTTTTGTCATTTCGTCATTTTTTTCAAATCCTCAAAATTGATGAAAAACGGCGCGCTATAGTATGCCGTACGATATGGGCTATAGCCCATGGTCCAAAATGATGAGAAACGAGGCTAACTTTTTTTTTCAAAATTTCAAAAGCATGGGCTATAACCCATCGTTTTTGTCATTTCGTCATTTTTTTCAAATCGTCAAAAATGATGAAAAACGGCGCGCTATAGTATGCCGTACGATATGGGCTATAGCCCATGGTCCAAAATGATGAGAAACGAGGCTAACTTTTTTTTTCAAAATTTCAAAAAACATGGGCTATAACCCATCGTTTTTGTCATTTCGTCATTTTTTTCAAATCCTCAAAAATGATGAAAAACGGCGCGCTATAGTATGCCGTACGATATGGGCTATAGCCCATGGTCCAAAATGATGAGAAACGAGGCTAACCTTTTTTTTCAACATTTCAAAAAACATGGGCTATAACCCATCGTTTTTGTCATTTCGTCATTTTTTTCAAATCCTCAAAAATGATGAAAAACGGCGCGCTATAGTATGCCGTACGATATGGGCTATAGCCCATGGTCCAAAATGATGAGAAACGAGGCTAACTTTTTTTTCAAAATTTCAAAAAACATGGGCTATAACCCATCGTTTTTGTCATTTCGTCATTTTTTTCAAATCGTCAAAAATGATGAAAAACGGCGCGCTATAGTATGCCGTACGATATGGGCTATAGCCCATGGTCCAAAATGATGAGAAACGAGGCTAACTTTTTTTTTCAAAATTTCAAAAGCATGGGCTATAACCCATCGTTTTTGTCATTTCGTCATTTTTTTTAAATCGTCAAAAATGATGAAAAACGGCGCGCTATAGTATGCCGTACGATATGGGCTATAGCCCATGGTCCAAAATGATGAGAAACGAGGCTAACTTTTTTTTTCAAAATTTCAAAAAACATG
This sequence comes from Protomyctophum bolini, assembly GCF_963924005.1. Lineage (NCBI taxonomy): Eukaryota > Metazoa > Chordata > Actinopteri > Myctophiformes > Myctophidae > Protomyctophum > Protomyctophum bolini. Next base: position 21,332,563 of record NC_137876.1, read on the forward strand.
GGCTATAACCCATCGTTTTTGTCATTTTGTCATTTTTTTCAAATCCTCAAAAATGATGAAAAACGGCGCGCTATAGTATGCCGTACGATATGGGCTATAGCCCATGGTCCAAAATGATGAGAAACGAGGCTAAATTCTTTTTCCAAAATTTCAAAAACATGGGCTATAACCCATCGTTTTTGTCATTTCGTCATTTTTTTCAAATCGTCAAAAATGATGAAAAACGGCGCGCTATAGTATGCCGTACGATATGGGCTATAGCCCATGGTCCAAAATGATGAGAAACGAGGCTAATTTTTTTTTCCAAAATTTCAAAAACATGGGCTATAACCCATCGTTTTTGTCATTTCGTCATTTTTTTCAAATCGTCAAAAATGATGAAAAACGGCGCGCTATAGTATGCCGTACGATATGGGCTATAGCCCATGGTCCAAAATGATGAGAAACGAGGCTAACTTTTTTTTTCAACATTTCAAAAAACATGGGCTATAACCCATCGTTTTTGTCATTTCGTCATTTTTTTCAAATCCTCAAAATGATGAAAAACGGCGCGCTATAGTATGCCGTACGATATGGGCTATAGCCCATGGTCCAAAATGATGAGAAACGAGGCTAACTTTTTTTTCAAAATTTCAAAAAACATGGGCTATAACCCATCGTTTTTGTCATTTCGTCATTTTTTTCAAATCCTCAAAATTGATGAAAAACGGCGCGCTATAGTATGCCGTACGATATGGGCTATAGCCCATGGTCCAAAATGATGAGAAACGAGGCTAACTTTTTTTTTCAAAATTTCAAAAGCATGGGCTATAACCCATCGTTTTTGTCATTTCGTCATTTTTTTCAAATCGTCAAAAATGATGAAAAACGGCGCGCTATAGTATGCCGTACGATATGGGCTATAGCCCATGGTCCAAAATGATGAGAAACGAGGCTAACTTTTTTTTTCAAAATTTCAAAAAACATGGGCTATAACCCATCGTTTTTGTCATTTTGTCATTTTTTTCAAATCCTCAAAAATGATGAAAAACGGCGCGCTATAGTATGCCGTACGATATGGGCTATAGCACATGGTCCAAAATGATGAGAAACGAGGCTAATTTTTTTTTCCAAAATTTCAAAAAACATGGGCTATAACCCATCGTTTTTGTCATTTCGTCATTTTTTTCAAATCGTCAAAAATGATGAAAAACGGCGCGCTATAGTATGCCGTACGATATGGGCTATAGCCCATGGTCCAAAATGATGAGAAACGAGGCTAACTTTTTTTTTCAAAATTTCAAAAAACATGGGCTATAACCCATCGTTTTTGTCATTTTGTCGTTTTTTTCAAATGCTCAAAAATGATGAAAAACGGCGCGCTATAGTATGCCGTACGATATGGGCTATAGCCCATGGTCCAAAATGATGAGAAACGAGGCTAACTTTTTTTTTCAAAATTTCAAAAAACATGGGCTATAACCCATCGTTTTTGTCATTTTGTCGTTTTTTTCAAATGCTCAAAAATGATGAAAAACGGCGCGCTATAGTATGCCGTACGATATGGGCTATAGCCCATGGTCCAAAATAATGAGAAACGAGGCTAACTTTTTTTTTCAAAATTTCAAAAACATGGGCTATAACCCATCGTTTTTGTCATTTCGTCATTTTTTTCAAATCCTCAAAAATGATGAAAAACGGCGCGCTATAGTATGCCGTACGATATGGGCTATAGCCCATGGTCCAAAATGATGAGAAACGAGGCTAACTTTTTTTTTCAACATTTCAAAAAACATGGGCTATAACCCATCGTTTTTGTCATTTCGTCATTTTTTTCAAATCCTCAAAAATGATGAAAAACGGCGCGCTATAGTATGCCGTACGATATGGGCTATAGCCCATGGTCCAAAATGATGAGAAACGAGGCTAACTTTTTTTTCAAAATTTCAAAAAACATGGGCTATAACCCATCGTTTTTGTCATTTCGTCATTTTTTTCAAATCCTCAAAATTGATGAAAAACGGCGCGCTATAGTATGCCGTACGATATGGGCTATAGCCCATGGTCCAAAATGATGAGAAACGAGGCTAACTTTTTTTTTCAAAATTTCAAAAGCATGGGCTATAACCCATCGTTTTTGTCATTTCGTCATTTTTTTCAAATCGTCAAAAATGATGAAAAACGGCGCGCTATAGTATGCCGTACGATATGGGCTATAGCCCATGGTCCAAAATGATGAGAAACGAGGCTAACTTTTTTTTTCAAAATTTCAAAAAACATGGGCTATAACCCATCGTTTTTGTCATTTTGTCATTTTTTTCAAATCCTCAAAAATGATGAAAAACGGCGCGCTATAGTATGCCGTACGATATGGGCTATAGCACATGGTCCAAAATGATGAGAAACGAGGCTAATATTTTTTTCCAAAATTTCAAAAACATGGGCTATAACCCATCGTTTTTGTCATTTCGTCATTTTTTTCAAATCGTCAAAAATGATGAAAAACGGCGCGCTATAGTATGCCGTACGATATGGGCTATAGCCCATGGTCCAAAATGATGAGAAACGAGGCTAACTTTTTTTTTCAAAATTTCAAAAAACATGGGCTATAACCCATCGTTTTTGTCATTTTGTCGTTTTTTTCAAATGCTCAAAAATGATGAAAAACGGCGCGCTATAGTATGCCGTACGATATGGGCTATAGCCCATGGTCCAAAATGATGAGAAACGAGGCTAACTTTTTTTTTCAAAATTTCAAAAAACATGGGCTATAACCCATCGTTTTTGTCATTTTGTCATTTTTTTCAAATCCTCAAAAATGATGAAAAACGGCGCGCTATAGTATGCCGTACGATATGGGCTATAGCACATGGTCCAAAATGATGAGAAACGAGGCTAATTTTTTTTTCCAAAATTTCAAAAACATGGGCTATAACCCATCGTTTTTGTCATTTCGTCATTTTTTTCAAATCGTCAAAAATGATGAAAAACGGCGCGCTATAGTATGCCGTACGATATGGGCTATAGCCCATGGTCCAAAATGATGAGAAACGAGGCTAACTTTTTTTTTCAAAATTTCAAAAAACATGGGCTATAACCCTACGTTTTTGTCATTTTGTCGTTTTTTTCAAATGCTCAAAAATGATGAAAAACGGCGCGCTATAGTATGCCGTACGATATGGGCTATAGCCCATGGTCCAAAATGATGAGAAACGAGGCTAACTTTTTTTTCAAAATTTCAAAAACATGGGCTATAACCCATCGTTTTTGTCATTTCGTCATTTTTTTCAAATCCTCAAAAATGATGAAAAACGGCGCGCTATAGTATGCCGTACGATATGGGCTATAGCCCATGGTCCAAAATGATGAGAAACGAGGCTAACTTTTTTTTTCAACATTTCAAAAAACATGGGCTATAACCCATCGTTTTTGTCATTTCGTCATTTTTTTCAAATCCTCAAAAATGATGAAAAACGGCGCGCTATAGTATGCCGTACGATATGGGCTATAGCCCATGGTCCAAAATGATGAGAAACGAGGCTAACTTTTTTTTCAAAATTTCAAAAAACATGGGCTATAACCCATCGTTTTTGTCATTTCGTCATTTTTTTCAAATCGTCAAAAATGATGAAAAACGGCGCGCTATAGTATGCCGTACGATATGGGCTATAGCCCATGGTCCAAAATGATGAGAAACGAGGCTAACTTTTTTTTTCAAAATTTCAAAAAACATGGGCTATAACCCATCGTTTTTGTCATTTTGTCATTTTTTTCAAATCCTCAAAAATGATGAAAAACGGCGCGCTATAGTATGCCGTACGATATGGGCTATAGCCCATGGTCCAAAATGATGAGAAACGAGGCTAATTTTTTTTTTCAAAATTTCTAAAACATGGGCTATAACCCATCGTTTTTGTCATTTCGTCATTTTTTTCAAATCGTCAAAAATGATGAAAAACGGCGCGCTATAGTATGCCGTACGATATGGGCTATAGCCCATGGTCCAAAATGATGAGAAACGAGGCTAACTTTTTTTTTCAAAATTTCAAAAAACATTGGCTATAACCCATCGTTTTTGTCATTTTGTCATTTTTTTCAAATGCTCAAAAATGATGAAAAACGGCGCGCTATAGTATGCCGTACGATATGGGCTATAGCCCATGGTCCAAAATGATGAGAAACGAGGCTAACATTTTTTTTCAAAATTTCAAAAACATGGGCTATAACCCATCGTTTGTGTCATTTTGTCATTTTTTTCAAATCCTCAAAAATGATGAAAAACGGCGCGCTATAGTATGCCGTACGATATGGGCTATAGCCCATGGTCCAAAATGATGAGAAACGAGGCTAACTTTTTTTTTCAACAATTCAAAAAACATGGGCTATAACCCATCGTTTTTGTCATTTCGTCATTTTTTTCAAATCCTCAAAAATGATGAAAAACGGCGCGCTATAGTATGCCGTACGATATGGGCTATAGCCCATGGTCCAAAATGATGAGAAACGAGGCTAACTTTTTTTTTCAAAATTTCAAAAAACATGGGCTATAACTTATCGTTTTTGTCATTTTTTTCAAATCGTCAAAAATGATGAAAAACGGCGCGCTATAGTATGCCGTACGATATGGGCTATAGCCCATGGTCCAAAATGATGAGAAACGAGGCTAACTTTTTTTTCAAAATTTCAAAAAACATGGGCTATAACCCATCGTTTTTGTCATTTCGTCATTTTTTTCAAATCGTCAAAAATGATGAAAAACGGCGCGCTATAGTATGCCGTACGATATGGGCTATAGCCCATTATCCAAAATGATGAGAAACGAGGCTAACTTTTTTTTTTTTAATTTAAAAAAACATGGGCTATAACCCATCGTTTTTGTCATTTTGTCATTTTTTTCAAATCCTCAAAATTGATGAAAAACGGCGCGCTATAGTATGCCGTACGATATGGGCTATAGCCCATGGTCCAAAATGATGAGAAACGAGGCTAACTTTTTTTTTCAAAATTTCAAAAAACATGGGCTATAACCCATCGTTTTTGTCATTTCGTCATTTTTTTCAAATCCTCAAAAATGATGAAAAACGGCGCGCTATAGTATGCCGTACGATATGGGCTATAGCCCATGGTCCAAAATGATGAGAAACGAGGCTAATTTTTTTTTCCAAAATTTCAAAAACATGGGCTATAACCCATCGTTTTTGTCATTTCGTCATTTTTTTCAAATCGTCAAAAATGATGAAAAACGGCGCGCTATAGTATGCCGTACGATATGGGCTATAGCCCATGGTCCAAAATGATGAGAAACGAGGCTAACTTTTTTTTTCAAAATTTCAAAAAACATGGGCTATAACCCATCGTTTTTGTCATTTTGTCGTTTTTTTCAAATGCTCAAAAATGATGAAAAACGGCGCGCTATAGTATGCCGTACGATATGGGCTATAGCCCATGGTCCAAAATGATGAGAAACGAGGCTAACTATTTTTTTCAAAATTTCAAAAACATGGGCTATAACCCATCGTTTTTGTCATTTCGTCATTTTTTTCAAATCCTCAAAAATGATGAAAAACGGCGCGCTATAGTATGCCGTACGATATGGGCTATAGCCCATGGTCCAAAATGATGAGAAACGAGGCTAACTTTTTTTTTCAACATTTCAAAAAACATGGGCTATAACCCATCGTTTTTGTCATTTCGTCATTTTTTTCAAATCCTCAAAAATGATGAAAAACGGCGCGCTATAGTATGCCGTACGATATGGGCTATAGCCCATGGTCCAAAATGATGAGAAACGAGGCTAACTTTTTTTTTTCAAAATTTCAAAAAACATGGGCTATAACCCATCGTTTTTGTCATTTCGTCATTTTTTTTAAATCCTCAAAAATGATGAAAAACGGCGCGCTATAGTATGCCGTACGATATGGGCTATAGCCCATGGTCCAAAATGATGAGAAACGAGGCTAACTTTTTTTCCAAATTTCAAAAAACATGGGCTATAATCCATCGTTTTTGTCATTTCGTCATTTTTTTCAAATCGTCAAAAATGATGAAAAACGGCGCGCTATAGTATGCCGTACGATATGGGCTATAGCCCATGGTCCAAAATGATGAGAAACGAGGCTAACTTTTTTTTTTATTATTTAAAAAAACATGGGCTATAACCCATCGTTTTTGTCATTTTGTCATTTTTTTCAAATCCTCAAAATTGATGAAAAACGGCGCGCTATAGTATGCCGTACGATATGGGCTATAGCCCATGGTCCAAAATGATGAGAAACGAGGCTAACTTTTTTTTTCAAAATTTCAAAAAACATGGGCTATAACCCATCGTTTTTGTCATTTTGTCATTTTTTTCAAATCCTCAAAAATGATGAAAAACGGCGCGCTATAGTATGCCGTACGATATGGGCTATAGCCCATGGTCCAAAATGATGAGAAACGAGGCTAATTTTTTTTTCCAAAATTTCAAAAACATGGGCTATAACCCATCGTTTTTGTCATTTCGTCATTTTTTTCAAATCGTCAAAAATGATGAAAAACGGCGCGCTATAGTATGCCGTACGATATGGGCTATAGCCCATGGTCCAAAATGATGAGAAACGAGGCTAACTTTTTTTTTCAAAATTTCAAAAACATGGGCTATAACCCATCGTTTTTGTCATTTCGTCATTTTTTTCAAATCCTCAAAAATGATGAAAAACGGCGCGCTATAGTATGCCGTACGATATGGGCTATAGCCCATGGTCCAAAATGATGAGAAACGAGGCTAACGTTTTTTTTCAACATTTCAAAAAACATGGGCTATAACCCATCGTTTGTGTCATTTTGTCATTTTTTTCAAATCCTCAAAAATGATGAAAAACGGCGCGCTATAGTATGCCGTACGATATGGGCTATAGCCCATGGTCCAAAATGATGAGAAACGAGGCTAACTTTTTTTTTCAACATTTCAAAAAACATGGGCTATAACCCATCGTTTTTGTCATTTCGTCATTTTTTTCAAATCCTCAAAAATGATGAAAAACGGCGCGCTATAGTATGCCGTACGATATGGGCTATAGCCCATGGTCCAAAATGATGAGAAACGAGGCTAACTTTTTTTTTCAAAATTTCAAAAAACATGGGCTATAACCCATCGTTTTTGTCATTTCGTCATTTTTTTCAAATCGTCAAAAATGATGGAAAACGGCGCGCTATAGTATGCCGTACGATATGGGCTATAGCCCATGGTCCAAAATGATGAGAAACGAGGCTAACTTTTTTTTTCAAAATTTCAAAAACATGGGCTATAACCCATCGTTTGTGTCATTTTGTCATTTTTTTCAAATCCTCAAAAATGATGAAAAACGGCGCGCTATAGTATGCCGTACGATATGGGCTATAGCCCATGGTCCAAAATGATGAGAAACGAGGCTAACTTTTTTTTTCAACATTTCAAAAAACATGGGCTATAACCCATCGTTTTTGTCATTTCGTCATTTTTTTCAAATCCTCAAAAATGATGAAAAACGGCGCGCTATAGTATGCCGTACGATATGGGCTATAGCCCATGGTCCAAAATGATGAGAAACGAGGCTAACTTTTTTTTCAAAATTTCAAAAAACATGGGCTATAACCCATCGTTTTTGTCATTTCGTCATTTTTTTCAAATCGTCAAAAATGATGGAAAACGGCGCGCTATAGTATGCCGTACGATATGGGCTATAGCCCATGGTCCAAAATGATGAGAAACGAGGCTAACTTTTTTTTTCAACATTTCAAAAAACATGGGCTATAACCCATCGTTTTTGTCATTTCGTCATTTTTTTCAAATCCTCAAAAATGATGAAAAACGGCGCGCTATAGTATGCCGTACGATATGGGCTATAGCCCATGGTCCAAAATGATGAGAAACGAGGCTAACTTTTTTTTTCAAAATTTCAAAAAACATGGGCTATAACCCATCGTTTTTGTCATTTTTTTCAAATCCTCAAAAATGATGAAAAACGGCGCGCTATAGTATGCCGTACGATATGGGCTATAGCCCATGGTCCAAAATGATGAGAAACGAGGCTAACTTTTTTTTCAAAATTTCAAAAAACATGGGCTATAACCCATCGTTTTTGTCATTTCGTCATTTTTTTCAAATCGTCAAAAATGATGGAAAACGGCGCGCTATAGTATGCCGTACGATATGGGCTATAGCCCATGGTCCAAAATGATGAGAAACGAGGCTAACTTTTTTTTTCAACATTTCAAAAAACATGGGCTATAACCCATCGTTTTTGTCATTTCGTCATTTTTTTCAAATCCTCAAAAATGATGAAAAACGGCGCGCTATAGTATGCCGTACGATATGGGCTATAGCCCATGGTCCAAAATGATGAGAAACGAGGCTAACTTTTTTTTTCAAAATTTCAAAAAACATGGGCTATAACCCATCGTTTTTGTCATTTTTTTCAAATCCTCAAAAATGATGAAAAACGGCGCGCTATAGTATGCCGTACGATATGGGCTATAGCCCATGGTCCAAAATGATGAGAAACGAGGCTAACTTTTTTTTCAAAATTTCAAAAAACATGGGCTATAACCCATCGTTTTTGTCATTTCGTCATTTTTTTCAAATCGTCAAAAATGATGGAAAACGGCGCGCTATAGTATGCCGTACGATATGGGCTATAGCCCATGGTCCAAAATGATGAGAAACGAGGCTAACTTTTTTTTTCAACATTTCAAAAAACATGGGCTATAACCCATCGTTTTTGTCATTTCGTCATTTTTTTCAAATCCTCAAAAATGATGAAAAACGGCGCGCTATAGTATGCCGTACGATATGGGCTATAGCCCATGGTCCAAAATGATGAGAAACGAGGCTAACTTTTTTTTTCAAAATTTCAAAAAACATGGGCTATAACCCATCGTTTTTGTCATTTTTTTCAAATCCTCAAAAATGATGAAAAACGGCGCGCTATAGTATGCCGTACGATATGGGCTATAGCCCATGGTCCAAAATGATGAGAAACGAGGCTAACTTTTTTTTCAAAATTTCAAAAAACATGGGCTATAACCCATCGTTTTTGTCATTTCGTCATTTTTTTCAAATCGTCAAAAATGATGAAAAACGGCGCGCTATAGTATGCCGTACGATATGGGCTATAGCCCATGGTCCAAAATGATGAGAAACGAGGCTAACTTTTTTTTTTTAATTTAAAAAAACATGGGCTATAACCCATCGTTTTTGTCATTTTGTCATTTTTTTCAAATCCTCAAAAATGATGAAAAACGGCGCGCTATAGTATGCCGTACGATATGGGCTATAGCCCATGGTCCAAAATGATGAGAAACGAGGCTACATTTTTTTTCCAAAATTTCAAAAACATGGGCTATAACCCATCGTTTTTGTCATTTCGTCATTTTTTTCAAATCGTCAAAAATGATGAAAAACGGCGCGCTATAGTATGCCGTACGATATGGGCTATAGCCCATGGTCCAAAATGATGAGAAACGAGGCTAATTTTTTTTTCCAAAATTTCAAAAACATGGGCTATAACCCATCGTTTTTGTCATTTCGTCATTTTTTTCAAATCGTCAAAAATGATGAAAAACGGCGCGCTATAGTATGCCGTACGATATGGGCTATAGCCCATGGTCCAAAATGATGAGAAACGAGGCTAACTTTTTTTTTCAACATTTCAAAAAACATGGGCTATAACCCATCGTTTTTGTCATTTCGTCATTTTTTTCAAATCCTCAAAAATGATGAAAAACGGCGCGCTATAGTATGCCGTACGATATGGGCTATAGCCCATGGTCCAAAATGATGAGAAACGAGGCTAACTTTTTTTTCAAAATTTCAAAAAACATGGGCTATAACCCATCGTTTTTGTCATTTCGTCATTTTTTTCAAATCCTCAAAATTGATGAAAAACGGCGCGCTATAGTATGCCGTACGATATGGGCTATAGCCCATGGTCCAAAATGATGAGAAACGAGGCTAACTTTTTTTTTCAAAATTTCAAAAGCATGGGCTATAACCCATCGTTTTTGTCATTTCGTCATTTTTTTCAAATCGTCAAAAATGATGAAAAACGGCGCGCTATAGTATGCCGTACGATATGGGCTATAGCACATGGTCCAAAATGATGAGAAACGAGGCTAATTTTTTTTTCAAAATTTCAAAAACATGGGCTATAACCCATCGTTTTTGTCATTTCGTCATTTTTTTCAAATCGTCAAAAATGATGAAAAACGGCGCGCTATAGTATGCCGTACGATATGGGCTATAGCCCATGGTCCAAAATGATGAGAAACGAGGCTAACTTTTTTTTTCAAAATTTCAAAAAACATGGGCTATAACCCATCGTTTTTGTCATTTTGTCGTTTTTTTCAAATGCTCAAAAATGATGAAAAACGGCGCGCTATAGTATGCCGTACGATATGGGCTATAGCCCATGGTCCAAAATAATGAGAAACGAGGCTAACTTTTTTTTTCAAATTTTCAAAAAACATGGGCTATAACCCATCGTTTTTGTCATTTTGTCGTTTTTTTCAAATGCTCAAAAATGATGAAAAACGGCGCGCTATAGTATGCCGTACGATATGGGCTATAGCCCATGGTCCAAAATAATGAGAAACGAGGCTAACTTTTTTTTTCAAATTTTCAAAAACATGGGCTATAACCCATCGTTTTTGTCATTTCGTCATTTTTTTCAAATCCTCAAAAATGATGAAAAACGGCGCGCTATAGTATGCCGTACGATATGGGCTATAGCCCATGGTCCAAAATGATGAGAAACGAGGCTAACTTTTTTTTTCAACATTTCAAAAAACATGGGCTATAACCCATCGTTTTTGTCATTTCGTCATTTTTTTCAAATCCTCAAAAATGATGAAAAACGGCGCGCTATAGTATGCCGTACGATATGGGCTATAGCCCATGGTCCAAAATGATGAGAAACGAGGCTAACTTTTTTTTCAAAATTTCAAAAAACATGGGCTATAACCCATCGTTTTTGTCATTTCGTCATTTTTTTCAAATCCTCAAAATTGATGAAAAACGGCGCGCTATAGTATGCCGTACGATATGGGCTATAGCCCATGGTCCAAAATGATGAGAAACGAGGCTAACTTTTTTTTTCAAAATTTCAAAAGCATGGGCTATAACCCATCGTTTTTGTCATTTCGTCATTTTTTTCAAATCGTCAAAAATGATGAAAAACGGCGCGCTATAGTATGCCGTACGATATGGGCTATAGCCCATGGTCCAAAATGATGAGAAACGAGGCTAACTTTTTTTTTCAAAATTTCAAAAAACATGGGCTATAACCCATCGTTTTTGTCATTTTGTCATTTTTTTCAAATCCTCAAAAATGATGAAAAACGGCGCGCTATAGTATGCCGTACGATATGGGCTATAGCACATGGTCCAAAATGATGAGAAACGAGGCTAATTTTTTTTTCCAAAATTTCAAAAACATGGGCTATAACCCATCGTTTTTGTCATTTCGTCATTTTTTTCAAATCGTCAAAAATGATGAAAAACGGCGCGCTATAGTATGCCGTACGATATGGGCTATAGCCCATGGTCCAAAATGATGAGAAACGAGGCTAACTTTTTTTTTCAAAATTTCAAAAAACATGTGCTATAACCCATCGTTTTTGTCATTTTGTCGTTTTTTTCAAATGCTCAAAAATGATGAAAAACGGCGCGCTATAGTATGCCGTACGATATGGGCTATAGCCCATGGTCCAAAATGATGAGAAACGAGGCTAACTTTTTTTTTCAAAATTTCAAAAAACATGGGCTATAACCCATCGTTTTTGTCATTTTGTCATTTTTTTCAAATCCTCAAAAATGATGAAAAACGGCGCGCTATAGTATGCCGTACGATATGGGCTATAGCACATGGTCCAAAATGATGAGAAACGAGGCTAAATTTTTTTTCCAAAATTTCAAAAACATGGGCTATAACCCATCGTTTTTGTCATTTCGTCATTTTTTTCAAATCGTCAAAAATGATGAAAAACGGCGCGCTATAGTATGCCGTACGATATGGGCTATAGCCCATGGTCCAAAATGATGAGAAACGAGGCTAACTTTTTTTTTCAAAATTTCAAAAAACATGGGCTATAACCCATCGTTTTTGTCATTTTGTCGTTTTTTTCAAATGCTCAAAAATGATGAAAAACGGCGCGCTATAGTATGCCGTACGATATGGGCTATAGCCCATGGTCCAAAATGATGAGAAACGAGGCTAACTTTTTTTTCAAAATTTCAAAAACATGGGCTATAACCCATCGTTTTTGTCATTTCGTCATTTTTTTCAAATCCTCAAAAATGATGAAAAACGGCGCGCTATAGTATGCCGTACGATATGGGCTATAGCCCATGGTCCAAAATGATGAGAAACGAGGCTAACTTTTTTTTTCAACATTTCAAAAAACATGGGCTATAACCCATCGTTTTTGTCATTTCGTCATTTTTTTCAAATCCTCAAAAATGATGAAAAACGGCGCGCTATAGTATGCCGTACGATATGGGCTATAGCCCATGGTCCAAAATGATGAGAAACGAGGCTAACTTTTTTTTCAAAATTTCAAAAAACATGGGCTATAACCCATCGTTTTTGTCATTTCGTCATTTTTTTCAAATCCTCAAAAATGATGAAAAACGGCGCGCTATAGTATGCCGTACGATATGGGCTATAGCCCATGGTCCAAAATGATGAGAAACGAGGCTAATTTTTTTTTTCAAAATTTCTAAAACATGGGCTATAACCCATCGTTTTTGTCATTTCGTCATTTTTTTCAAATCGTCAAAAATGATGAAAAACGGCGCGCTATAGTATGCCGTACGATATGGAGTTGGAACAACTAAGGTTCGGGAGGTTTGGCCAAGCAGAAGACAACCCACCTGCCTGCCATCTCCACCCTTGCCAACCAAACTCCACCCTTGCCAACCATGCAAACCACTCACCCACCTCCAACTAACCTGGCCACTCCTACCTCGCCCATAACTGTGGGTACTTAAACTCAAGTGTCAAAAATGCCTTGTGCCAGTTTCTTGTAAACACGCACACCCTACGTTACAACCAAGAGATTAATCGCGCATTTTTCTCTAGCTACCAGCCTAGCACAAACAGCTAAAAAACACTCTCAGCATGTCAGACCAAGGAACACCAGACCTTAACAGGTTGCTCCACATCCACGCCGAGGAGGACGAGGACCTCTTCCTCGGCATGCCGACCCACCAGGACGCTAACGAGGTGCCCGACACGCCACCGGACCAGCAAGGCTCCAGGTCAGCAGCCGTCCAAGCACCTCCTCGTCTCGCCGCGTCCCTCAACAGGACACCCCGGGAGTTCCGCGAGGATTCACTCACCTCTCCAGCATTACAGCAGAACCGTGCCGTCACCTCCTCGCGCGGCTCCAATTCCGCACCAACACTAATATCCGACTGGACTGTCGTCGGTCTCCAACGCGCGCTCACCACGAGAGGCATCCCGTTCAGCAGGACCGCCAGGAAACCCATTCTATTCAACCTCCTCACGACCACCCGCAGCGCACGACACTCCGACAGCACCACAACAACAACACCAGCCTCGCCAGCCATCGCGGGTCCGTCGCACCGACGTGACGTCACGCGTCGTCCTCCAGGAGAAGCCCAGCAGGCGCCCGTCCAGCCGAAAGGCGGCGTCGTAACGCAGCAGGCCGCTCTGCCACGACGCAGCAAGAGGAAGGCTGCCACAGTGACCTTCCAGAGGCAGCCTTTTTCCCCAGTTGTCCACCCTCTCCCCCCCCACCCCCCCTCTGAAAGAGCTCCAGCCACCTCAGCTCTCCCTACCCCCCACACTGCTAGCGTTTTCCAGCCTCCACACATCTCCCCATCACATTATCCACCCGGGTCTTTTCCCCATGCCCAACCTGTCCCCCCCCCCCCTCTTCCAGCAGGCCGCAGCACCCCACCTCTACCCCCCCCACCCCACCTCCTTCCCCTCCCCGTACCATTTCCAAGCTCAACCTCCCCTAGGTTTTCCCCCAGCAGCACTCAGCGCCCCACACAACACCGTGCCCTCTCTTCCCCCCCACCCAGTGTTCCCCAACCCCCCCCCCCCTGCCTTCTCCCTCTTCACAGCCACGCCAGCACCCATCCCGCCATCAGCCATCGCCCTCAACGCCCCCATGGTCCCATCACACCTCCGGTCGCAGATCCTTCAAGGTACGGACATTGACCTCTCATCACTTATACGCCCCTCCGCTAGCACAGCCCAACACCGGTCAGTAGACCTCGGAGGAGTCTCCATCACACTCCGTGACCTCACCCCATCCACTTCCTCCGTCCTCACACCCACTGAGTTCGTCCTCGCCTTCTCCATTTTCCGGGACATCATATGCACCTCCTTCCCTTCCCGCCGCCAAGAACTAGACGACCACCTTTACATCTGCATGGACCTCTGCACACGCTTCGGGGGGAGCCTTTTCTATGAATATCACCGCCAATTCGCCGCCAGGGCCGCCTCCAGATTACAACAGTTCAATACCACAACCTACTGGGGCTCCCTCGAGCTTGAGCTCTACTGCAGGATATTCGCCGGAAAAACCTCAGAAGCGTGCAGTCTTTGCAGCTGCCCCACCCATCCCACCACCCACTGCACCTTCCGAGCTCCAGTACCCCGCCCCCACGCCGAGCACCAATCCAGCTACATCCCCCCCCCCCCTCCTGAGCGCCACCACCTCCAGCAAGGTTTTCCCCGCCTCCTCCATGGCGAAAGACAGGCGTGGCCGCCCGCTCGTCTTTGTCGGCAGCAAAATGATCTGCAATAACTTTAACGACAGAGGCTGTGATCTGTCTTCATGCAAATTACTTCACATCTGCACCTTCTGTGGCAGCTCCCACTCCCGCCCCAACTGCCCTGACGCTCAAGCAAAACGCCCATCTCCCCAACACCAACCCCCCACACCTTAACCCTCAACAGCTACATCCTCCGCACCGGCTATTCAGGCCCCCCCACCAATGCCACGCGCTAAGCCCAGTTCTACTGTCTTGTTCTTTTTGGGCTTCCCATCTCCAACACCTTCCTCAACCTTTCTAACCACTCACTCACCCGACACGCCCAGCACGCACGGCATCGGGTTCGTAACAACAGCGGTTCAGTCGCCACCCGCTCCTGGTTCCATTCCTACCTCCGCATGGTCCCCACCGATCAGGACACTCCCCGGAACACTCCTTCGGCCACTCCTCCAGAACTGGAGCTGCGTCCACAGCTCCAACAAGGGAGTTCCCGACCACACAACCCAGACCCTCGGCCCGACGGCCTTCCCAGGCTCATCACAGCACGTCTGCTCCAACGCGCCTGACCTCCACGACACCCACCGTTCCAGGGTCTGGTAAATTCCGTTAAGATACTTTTGGGGTTCTACTATACCACTCAGGCTCACGCCTCGACCCCTAAGCCAAAGTATCTGGGTCCGCCCCCTCGAACCTCTGGTCACACCATGTATTCATGCCCTGGCCGTCTACCCCACGCGTCCCATGCCTCGCATGCGACCCGTTCTAGGCGACCACGCAGGCTTCACAATGTATTCTAAGCCATGGCCGTTTATGATGCGCATTCCATGCCGCGCATGCGGCGCATCCATAAATGACCATGCTGCTCCACTATGTATTCATGCCCTGGCCGTCTACCCCACGCGTCCCATGCCTCGCATGCGACCCGTTCTAGGCGACCACGCAGGCTTCACAATGTATTCTAAGCCATGGCCGTTTATGATGTGCTTCCATGCTGCGCATGCGGCGCATCTATAGACGACCATGCTGCTTCACCATGTATTCTATGCCTGGCCATCCCTCGCGTCCCGTGCTTCGCATGCGACGCGTCCATGGGAGACCATGCAGGCTCCACCATGTATTTTAAGCCTTGGCCGTTTATGATGCGCTTCCATGCTGCGCATGCGGCGCATCTATAGACGACCATGCTGCTTCACCATGTATTCCATGACATGGCCGTTTATGCTGCGCTCTTCATGCTGCGCATGCGGCGCACCATAGACGACCATACCCCGCATGCATACTTCAAGCCTCTGCATTCGTGACCACAAGTACCCTACTCCTTCATTCAATAAACCATCTTAAAGGGTTCCTATGTCTGATGCTTGGTCTTTCCTAGTGAAATGGAGTTGGAACAACTAAGGTTCGGGAGGTTTGGCCAAGCAGAAGACAACCCACCTGCCTGCCATCTCCACCCTTGCCAACCAAACTCCACCCTTGCCAACCATGCAAACCACTCACCCACCTCCAACTAACCTGGCCACTCCTACCTCGCCCATAACTGTGGGTACTTAAACTCAAGTGTCAAAAATGCCTTGTGCCAGTTTCTTGTAACCCACCCTCCCTCCCTTTCTCCTTAATCTGTAGGTTCCAGAGGGGGTTCTACTATACCACTCAGGCTCACGCCTCGACCCCTAAGCCAAAGTATCTGGGTCCGCCCCCTCGAACCTCTGGTCACACCATGTATTCATGCCCTGGCCGTCTACCCCACGCGTCCCATGCCTCGCATGCGACCCGTTCTAGGCGACCACGCAGGCTTCACAATGTATTCTAAGCCATGGCCGTTTATGATGCGCATTCCATGCCGCGCATGCGGCGCATCCATAAATGACCATGCTGCTCCACTATGTATTCATGCCCTGGCCGTCTACCCCACGCGTCCCATGCCTCGCATGCGACCCGTTCTAGGCGACCACGCAGGCTTCACAATGTATTCTAAGCCATGGCCGTTTATGATGTGCTTCCATGCTGCGCATGCGGCGCATCTATAGACGACCATGCTGCTTCACCATGTATTCTATGCCTGGCCATCCCTCGCGTCCCGTGCTTCGCATGCGACGCGTCCATGGGAGACCATGCAGGCTCCACCATGTATTTTAAGCCTTGGCCGTTTATGATGCGCTTCCATGCTGCGCATGCGGCGCATCTATAGACGACCATGCTGCTTCACCATGTATTCCATGACATGGCCGTTTATGCTGCGCTCTTCATGCTGCGCATGCGGCGCACCATAGACGACCATACCCCGCATGCATACTTCAAGCCTCTGCATTCGTGACCACAAGTACCCTACTCCTTCATTCAATAAACCATCTTAAAGGGTTCCTATGTCTGATGCTTGGTCTTTCCTAGTGAAATGGGCTATAGCCCATGGTCCAAAATGATGAGAAACGAGGCTAACTTTTTTTTTCAAAATTTCAAAAAACATTGGCTATAACCCATCGTTTTTGTCATTTTGTCATTTTTTTCAAATGCTCAAAAATGATGAAAAACGGCGCGCTATAGTATGCCGTACGATATGGGCTATAGCCCATGGTCCAAAATGATGAGAAACGAGGCTAACATTTTTTTTCAAAATTTCAAAAACATGGGCTATAACCCATCGTTTGTGTCATTTTGTCATTTTTTTCAAATCCTCAAAAATGATGAAAAACGGCGCGCTATAGTATGCCGTACGATATGGGCTATAGCCCATGGTCCAAAATGATGAGAAACGAGGCTAACTTTTTTTTTCAAAATTTCAAAAAACATGGGCTATAACTTATCGTTTTCGTCATTTTTTTCAAATCCTCAAAAATGATGAAAAACGGCGCGCTATAGTATGCCGTACGATATGGGCTATAGCCCATGGTCCAAAATGATGAGAAACGAGGCTAACTTTTTTTTTCAAAATTTCAAAAAACATGGGCTATAACCCATCGTTTGTGTCATTTTGTCATTTTTTTCAAATCCTCAAAAATGATGAAAAACGGCGCGCTATAGTATGCCGTACGATATGGGCTATAGCCCATGGTCCAAAATGATGAGAAACGAGGCTAATTTTTTTTTTCAACATTTCAAAAAACATGGGCTATAACCCATCGTTTTTGTCATTTCGTCATTTTTTTCAAATCCTCAAAAATGATGAAAAACGGCGCGCTATAGTATGCCGTACGATATGGGCTATAGCCCATGGTCCAAAATGATGAGAAACGAGGCTAACTTTTTTTTTCAAAATTTCAAAAAACATGGGCTATAACCCATCGTTTTTGTCATTTCGTCATTTTTTTCAAATCGTCAAAAATGATGGAAAACGGCGCGCTATAGTATGCCGTACGATATGGGCTATAGCCCATGGTCCAAAATGATGAGAAACGAGGCTAACTTTTTTTTTCAAAATTTCAAAAACATGGGCTATAACCCATCGTTTGTGTCATTTTGTCATTTTTTTCAAATCCTCAAAAATGATGAAAAACGGCGCGCTATAGTATGCCGTACGATATGGGCTATAGCCCATGGTCCAAAATGATGAGAAACGAGGCTAACTTTTTTTTTCAACATTTCAAAAAACATGGGCTATAACCCATCGTTTTTGTCATTTCGTCATTTTTTTCAAATCCTCAAAAATGATGAAAAACGGCGCGCTATAGTATGCCGTACGATATGGGCTATAGCCCATGGTCCAAAATGATGAGAAACGAGGCTAACTTTTTTTTCAAAATTTCAAAAAACATGGGCTATAACCCATCGTTTTTGTCATTTCGTCATTTTTTTCAAATCGTCAAAAATGATGGAAAACGGCGCGCTATAGTATGCCGTACGATATGGGCTATAGCCCATGGTCCAAAATGATGAGAAACGAGGCTAACTTTTTTTTTCAACATTTCAAAAAACATGGGCTATAACCCATCGTTTTTGTCATTTCGTCATTTTTTTCAAATCCTCAAAAATGATGAAAAACGGCGCGCTATAGTATGCCGTACGATATGGGCTATAGCCCATGGTCCAAAATGATGAGAAACGAGGCTAACTTTTTTTTTCAAAATTTCAAAAAACATGGGCTATAACCCATCGTTTTTGTCATTTTTTTCAAATCCTCAAAAATGATGAAAAACGGCGCGCTATAGTATGCCGTACGATATGGGCTATAGCCCATGGTCCAAAATGATGAGAAACGAGGCTAACTTTTTTTTCAAAATTTCAAAAAACATGGGCTATAACCCATCGTTTTTGTCATTTCGTCATTTTTTTCAAATCGTCAAAAATGATGGAAAACGGCGCGCTATAGTATGCCGTACGATATGGGCTATAGCCCATGGTCCAAAATGATGAGAAACGAGGCTAACTTTTTTTTCAAAATTTCAAAAAACATGGGCTATAACCCATCGTTTTTGTCATTTCGTCATTTTTTTCAAATCCTCAAAAATGATGAAAAACGGCGCGCTATAGTATGCCGTACGATATGGGCTATAGCCCATGGTCCAAAATGATGAGAAACGAGGCTAACTTTTTTTTTCAAAATTTCAAAAAACATGGGCTATAACCCATCGTTTTTGTCATTTTTTTCAAATCCTCAAAAATGATGAAAAACGGCGCGCTATAGTATGCCGTACGATATGGGCTATAGCCCATGGTCCAAAATGATGAGAAACGAGGCTAACTTTTTTTTCAAAATTTCAAAAAACATGGGCTATAACCCATCGTTTTTGTCATTTCGTCATTTTTTTCAAATCGTCAAAAATGATGAAAAACGGCGCGCTATAGTATGCCGTACGATATGGGCTATAGCCCATGGTCCAAAATGATGAGAAACGAGGCTAACTTTTTTTTTTTTAATTTAAAAAAACATGGGCTATAACCCATCGTTTTTGTCATTTTGTCATTTTTTTCAAATCCTCAAAATTGATGAAAAACGGCGCGCTATAGTATGCCGTACGATATGGGCTATAGCCCATGGTCCAAAATGATGAGAAACGAGGCTAACTTTTTTTTTCAAAATTTCAAAAGCATGGGCTATAACCCATCGTTTTTGTCATTTCGTCATTTTTTTCAAATCGTCAAAAATGATGAAAAACGGCGCGCTATAGTATGCCGTACGATATGGGCTATAGCCCATGGTCCAAAATGATGAGAAACGAGGCTAACATTTTTTTTCAAAATTTCAAAAGCATGGGCTATAACCCATCGTTTTTGTCATTTCGTCATTTTTTTCAAATCGTCAAAAATGATGAAAAACGGCGCGCTATAGTATGCCGTACGATATGGGCTATAGCCCATGGTCCAAAATGATGAGAAACGAGGCTAACTTTTTTTTTCAAAATTTCAAAAGCATGGGCTATAACCCATCGTTTTTGTCATTTCGTCATTTTTTTCAAATCGTCAAAAATGATGATAAACGGCGCGCTATAGTATGCCGTACGATATGGGCTATAGCCCATGGTCCAAAATGATGAGAAACGAGGCTAACTTTTTTTTTCAAAATTTCAAAAAACATGGGCTATAACCCATCGTTTTTGTCATTTTGTCATTTTTTTCAAATCCTCAAAAATGATGAAAAACGGCGCGCTATAGTATGCCGTACGATATGGGCTATAGCCCATGGTCCAAAATGATGAGAAACGAGGCTAATTTTTTTTTTCAAAATTTCAAAAACATGGGCTATAACCCATCGTTTTTGTCATTTCGTCATTTTTTTCAAATCGTCAAAAATGATGAAAAACGGCGCGCTATAGTATGCCGTACGATATGGGCTATAGCCCATGGTCCAAAATGATGAGAAACGAGGCTAACTTTTTTTTTCAAAATTTAAAAAAACATGGGCTATAACCCATCGTTTTTGTCATTTTGTCATTTTTTTCAAATGCTCAAAAATGATGAAAAACGGCACGCTATAGTATGCCGTACGATATGGGCTATAGCCCATGGTCCAAAATGATGAGAAACGAGGCTAACTTTTTTTTTCAAAATTTCAAAAGCATGGGCTATAACCCATCGTTTTTGTCATTTTGTCATTTTTTTCAAATCCTCAAAAATGATGAAAAACGGCGCGCTATAGTATGCCGTACGATATGGGCTATAGCCCATGGTCCAAAATGATGAGAAACGAGGCTAACATTTTTTTTCAAAATTTCAAAAGCATGGGCTATAACCCATCGTTTTTGTCATTTCGTCATTTTTTTCAAATCGTCAAAAATGATGAAAAACGGCGCGCTATAGTATGCCGTACGATATGGGCTATAGCCCATGGTCCAAAATGATGAGAAACGAGGCTAACTTTTTTTTTCAAAATTTCAAAAGCATGGGCTATAACCCATCGTTTTTGTCATTTTGTCATTTTTTTCAAATCGTCAAAAATGATGATAAACGGCGCGCTATAGTATGCCGTACGATATGGGCTATAGCCCATGGTCCAAAATGATGAGAAACGAGGCTAACTTTTTTTTTCAAAATTTCAAAAAACATGGGCTATAACCCATCGTTTTTGTCATTTTGTCATTTTTTTCAAATCCTCAAAAATGATGAAAAACGGCGCGCTATAGTATGCCGTACGATATGGGCTATAGCCCATGGTCCAAAATGATGAGAAACGAGGCTAATTTTTTTTTTCAAAATTTCAAAAACATGGGCTATAACCCATCGTTTTTGTCATTTCGTCATTTTTTTCAAATCGTCAAAAATGATGAAAAACGGCGCGCTATAGTATGCCGTACGATATGGGCTATAGCCCATGGTCCAAAATGATGAGAAACGAGGCTAACTTTTTTTTTCAAAATTAAAAAAAACATGGGCTATAACCCATCGTTTTTGTCATTTCGTCATTTTTTTCAAATCGTCAAAAATGATGAAAAACGGCGCGCTATAGTATGCCGTACGATATGGGCTATAGCCCATTGTCCAAAATGATGAGAAACGAGGCTAACTTTTTTTTTCAAAATTTCAAAAAACATGGGCTATAACCCATCGTTTTTGTCATTTCGTCATTTTTTTCAAATCGTCAAAAATGATGGAAAACGGCGCGCTATAGTATGCCGTACGATATGGGCTATAGCCCATGGTCCAAAATGATGAGAAACGAGGCTAACTTTTTTTTTCAAAATTTCAAAAACATGGGCTATAACCCATCGTTTGTGTCATTTTGTCATTTTTTTCAAATCCTCAAAAATGATGAAAAACGGCGCGCTATAGTATGCCGTACGATATGGGCTATAGCCCATGGTCCAAAATGATGAGAAACGAGGCTAACTTTTTTTTTCAACATTTCAAAAAACATGGGCTATAACCCATCGTTTTTGTCATTTCGTCATTTTTTTCAAATCCTCAAAAATGATGAAAAACGGCGCGCTATAGTATGCCGTACGATATGGGCTATAGCCCATGGTCCAAAATGATGAGAAACGAGGCTAACTTTTTTTTCAAAATTTCAAAAAACATGGGCTATAACCCATCGTTTTTGTCATTTCGTCATTTTTTTCAAATCGTCAAAAATGATGGAAAACGGCGCGCTATAGTATGCCGTACGATATGGGCTATAGCCCATGGTCCAAAATGATGAGAAACGAGGCTAACTTTTTTTTTCAACATTTCAAAAAACATGGGCTATAACCCATCGTTTTTGTCATTTCGTCATTTTTTTCAAATCCTCAAAAATGATGAAAAACGGCGCGCTATAGTATGCCGTACGATATGGGCTATAGCCCATGGTCCAAAATGATGAGAAACGAGGCTAACTTTTTTTTTCAAAATTTCAAAAAACATGGGCTATAACCCATCGTTTTTGTCATTTTTTTCAAATCCTCAAAAATGATGAAAAACGGCGCGCTATAGTATGCCGTACGATATGGGCTATAGCCCATGGTCCAAAATGATGAGAAACGAGGCTAACTTTTTTTTCAAAATTTCAAAAAACATGGGCTATAACCCATCGTTTTTGTCATTTCGTCATTTTTTTCAAATCGTCAAAAATGATGGAAAACGGCGCGCTATAGTATGCCGTACGATATGGGCTATAGCCCATGGTCCAAAATGATGAGAAACGAGGCTAACTTTTTTTTTCAACATTTCAAAAAACATGGGCTATAACCCATCGTTTTTGTCATTTCGTCATTTTTTTCAAATCCTCAAAAATGATGAAAAACGGCGCGCTATAGTATGCCGTACGATATGGGCTATAGCCCATGGTCCAAAATGATGAGAAACGAGGCTAACTTTTTTTTTCAAAATTTCAAAAAACATGGGCTATAACCCATCGTTTTTGTCATTTTTTTCAAATCCTCAAAAATGATGAAAAACGGCGCGCTATAGTATGCCGTACGATATGGGCTATAGCCCATGGTCCAAAATGATGAGAAACGAGGCTAACTTTTTTTTCAAAATTTCAAAAAACATGGGCTATAACCCATCGTTTTTGTCATTTCGTCATTTTTTTCAAATCCTCAAAAATGATGAAAAACGGCGCGCTATAGTATGCCGTACGATATGGGCTATAGCCCATGGTCCAAAATGATGAGAAACGAGGCTAACTTTTTTTTTTTTAATTTAAAAAAACATGGGCTATAACCCATCGTTTTTGTCATTTTGTCATTTTTTTCAAATCCTCAAAATTGATGAAAAACGGCGCGCTATAGTATGCCGTACGATATGGGCTATAGCCCATGGTCCAAAATGATGAGAAACGAGGCTAACTTTTTTTTTCAAAATTTCAAAAGCATGGGCTATAACCCATCGTTTTTGTCATTTCGTCATTTTTTTCAAATCGTCAAAAATGATGAAAAACGGCGCGCTATAGTATGCCGTACGATATGGGCTATAGCCCATGGTCCAAAATGATGAGAAACGAGGCTAACTTTTTTTTTCAAAATTTCAAAAGCATGGGCTATAACCCATCGTTTTTGTCATTTTGTCATTTTTTTCAAATCCTCAAAAATGATGAAAAACGGCGCGCTATAGTATGCCGTACGATATGGGCTATAGCCCATGGTCCAAAATGATGAGAAACGAGGCTAACTTTTTTTTTCAACATTTCAAAAAACATGGGCTATAACCCATCGTTTTTGTCATTTCGTCATTTTTTTCAAATCCTCAAAAATGATGAAAAACGGCGCGCTATAGTATGCCGTACGATATGGGCTATAGCCCATGGTCCAAAATGATGAGAAACGAGGCTAACTTTTTTTTTTTTTTTTTTTTTAAACATGGGCTATAACCCATCGTTTTTGTCATTTTGTCATTTTTTTCAAATCCTCAAAATTGATGAAAAACGGCGCGCTATAGTATGCCGTACGATATGGGCTATAGCCCATGGTCCAAAATGATGAGAAACGAGGCTAACATTTTTTTTCAAAATTTCAAAAGCATGGGCTATAACCCATCGTTTTTGTCATTTCGTCATTTTTTTCAAATCGTCAAAAATGATGAAAAACGGCGCGCTATAGTATGCCGTACGATATGGGCTATAGCCCATGGTCCAAAATGATGAGAAACGAGGCTAACTTTTTTTTTCAAAATTTCAAAAGCATGGGCTATAACCCATCGTTTTTGTCATTTCGTCATTTTTTTCAAATCGTCAAAAATGATGATAAACGGCGCGCTATAGTATGCCGTACGATATGGGCTATAGCCCATGGTCCAAAATGATGAGAAACGAGGCTAACTTTTTTTTTCAAAATTTCAAAAAACATGGGCTATAACCCATCGTTTTTGTCATTTTGTCATTTTTTTCAAATCCTCAAAAATGATGAAAAACGGCGCGCTATAGTATGCCGTACGATATGGGCTATAGCCCATGGTCCAAAATGATGAGAAACGAGGCTAATTTTTTTTTTCAAAATTTCAAAAACATGGGCTATAACCCATCGTTTTTGTCATTTCGTCATTTTTTTCAAATCGTCAAAAATGATGAAAAACGGCGCGCTATAGTATGCCGTACGATATGGGCTATAGCCCATGGTCCAAAATGATGAGAAACGAGGCTAACTTTTTTTTTCAAAATTTAAAAAAACATGGGCTATAACCCATCGTTTTTGTCATTTTGTCATTTTTTTCAAATGCTCAAAAATGATGAAAAACGGCACGCTATAGTATGCCGTACGATATGGGCTATAGCCCATGGTCCAAAATGATGAGAAACGAGGCTAACTTTTTTTTTCAAAATTTCAAAAGCATGGGCTATAACCCATCGTTTTTGTCATTTTGTCATTTTTTTCAAATCCTCAAAAATGATGAAAAACGGCGCGCTATAGTATGCCGTACGATATGGGCTATAGCCCATGGTCCAAAATGATGAGAAACGAGGCTAACATTTTTTTTCAAAATTTCAAAAGCATGGGCTATAACCCATCGTTTTTGTCATTTCGTCATTTTTTTCAAATCGTCAAAAATGATGAAAAACGGCGCGCTATAGTATGCCGTACGATATGGGCTATAGCCCATGGTCCAAAATGATGAGAAACGAGGCTAACTTTTTTTTTCAAAATTTCAAAAGCATGGGCTATAACCCATCGTTTTTGTCATTTTGTCATTTTTTTCAAATCGTCAAAAATGATGATAAACGGCGCGCTATAGTATGCCGTACGATATGGGCTATAGCCCATGGTCCAAAATGATGAGAAACGAGGCTAACTTTTTTTTTCAAAATTTCAAAAAACATGGGCTATAACCCATCGTTTTTGTCATTTTGTCATTTTTTTCAAATCCTCAAAAATGATGAAAAACGGCGCGCTATAGTATGCCGTACGATATGGGCTATAGCCCATGGTCCAAAATGATGAGAAACGAGGCAAATTTTTTTTTTCAAAATTTCAAAAACATGGGCTATAACCCATCGTTTTTGTCATTTCGTCATTTTTTTCAAATCGTCAAAAATGATGAAAAACGGCGCGCTATAGTATGCCGTACGATATGGGCTATAGCCCATGGTCCAAAATGATGAGAAACGAGGCTAACTTTTTTTTTCAAAATTTAAAAAAACATGGGCTATAACCCATCGTTTTTGTCATTTTGTCATTTTTTTCAAATGCTCAAAAATGATGAAAAACGGCACGCTATAGTATGCCGTACGATATGGGCTATAGCCCATGGTCCAAAATGATGAGAAACGAGGCTAACTTTTTTTTTCAAAATTTCAAAAACATGGGCTATTACCCATCGTTTGTGTCATTTTGTCATTTTTTTCAAATCCTCAAAAATGATGAAAAACGGCGCGCTATAGTATGCCGTACGATATGGGCTATAGCCCATGGTCCAAAATGATGAGAAACGAGGCTAACTTTTTTTTTCAACATTTCAAAAAACATGGGCTATAACCCATCGTTTTTGTCATTTCGTCATTTTTTTCAAATCCTCAAAAATGATGAAAAACGGCGCGCTATAGTATGCCGTACGATATGGGCTATAGCCCATGGTCCAAAATGATGAGAAACGAGGCTAACTTTTTTTTTCAAAATTTCAAAAAACATGGGCTATAACCCATCGTTTTTGTCATTTTTTTCAAATCCTCAAAAATGATGAAAAACGGCGCGCTATAGTATGCCGTACGATATGGGCTATAGCCCATGGTCCAAAATGATGAGAAACGAGGCTAACTTTTTTTTCAAAATTTCAAAAAACATGGGCTATAACCCATCGTTTTTGTCATTTTGTCATTTTTTTCAAATCCTCAAAATTGATGAAAAACGGCGCGCTATAGTATGCCGTACGATATGGGCTATAGCCCATGGTCCAAAATGATGAGAAACGAGGCTAACTTTTTTTTTCAAAATTTCAAAAGCATGGGCTATAACCCATCGTTTTTGTCATTTCGTCATTTTTTTCAAATCGTCAAAAATGATGAAAAACGGCGCGCTATAGTATGCCGTACGAAATGGGCTATAGCCCATGGTCCAAAATGATGAGAAACGAGGCTAACTTTTTTTTTCAAAATTTAAAAAAACATGGGCTATAACCCATCGTTTTTGTCATTTTGTCATTTTTTTCAAATCCTCAAAAATGATGAAAAACGGCGCGCTATAGTATGCCGTACGATATGGGCTATAGCCCATGGTCCAAAAAGATGAGAAACGAGGCTAATTCTTTTTTCCAACATTTCAAAAACATGGGCTATAACCCATCGTTTTTGTCATTTCGTCATTTTTTTCAAATCGTCAAAAATGATGAAAAACGGCGCGCTATAGTATGCCGTACGATATGGGCTATAGCCCATGGTCCAAAAAAATGAGAAACGAGGCTAACTTTTTTTTTCAAAATTTCAAAAAACATGGGCTATAACCCATCGTTTTTGTCATTTTGTCGTTTTTTTCAAATGCTCAAAAATGATGAAAAACGGCGCGCTATAGTATGCCGTACGATATGGGCTATAGCCCATGGTCCAAAATGATGAGAAACGAGGCTAACTTTTTTTTTCAAAATTTCAAAAACATGGGCTATAACCCATCGTTTTTGTCATTTCGTCATTTTTTTCAAATCCTCAAAAATGATGAAAAACGGTGCGCTATAGTATGCCGTACGATATGGGCTATAGCCCATGGTCCAAAATGATGAGAAACGAGGCTAACTTTTTTTTTCAAAATTTCAAAAAACATGGGCTATAACCCATCGTTTTTGTCATTTCGTCATTTTTTTTAAATCCTCAAAAATGATGAAAAACGGCGCGCTATAGTATGCCGTACGATATGGGCTATAGCCCATGGTCCAAAATGATGAGAAACGAGGCTAACTTTTTTTTCAAAATTTCAAAAAACATGGGCTATAACCCATCGTTTTTGTCATTTGTCATTTTTTTCAAATCGTCAAAAATGATGAAAAACGGCGCGCTATAGTATGCCGTACGATATGGGCTATAGCCCATGGCCCAAAATGATGAGAAACGAGGCTAACTTTTTTTTCCAAAATTTCAAAAAACATGGGCTATAACCCATCGTTTTTGTCATTTTGTCATTTTTTTCAAATCCTCAAAATTGATGAAAAACGGCGCGCTATAGTATGCCGTACGATATGGGCTATAGCCCATGGTCCAAAATGATGAGAAACGAGGCTAACTTTCTTTTTCAAAATTTCAAAAGCATGGGCTATAACCCATCGTTTTTGTCATTTCGTCATTTTTTTCAAATCGTCAAAAATGATAAAAAACGGCGCGCTATAGTATGCCGTACGATATGGGCTATAGCCCATGGTCCAAAATGATGAGAAACGAGGCTAACTTTTTTTTTCAAAATTTCAAAAAACATGGGCTATAACCCATCGTTTTTGTCATTTCGTCATTTTTTTGAAATCCTCAAAAATGATGAAAAACGGCGCGCTATAGTATGCCGTACGATATGGGCTATAGCCCATGGTCCAAAATGATGAGAAACGAGGCTA